>NW_028249224.1:0-97556 GCF_964263255.1 Lissotriton vulgaris
ACTCCCATGTTAGTTAAGATGTCCTACAACTTGAGGAATGATGATACTTTTTACTGTAAAAAGTAAAACCTTTGACATCGCCCATCTTAGATTTCCAAAGATCTACTAGGTTAATATTAGATATTAAGTTTTTCATAACCCTACGCAATTTAGGGGTTGCAATTGCATGTCTCAAGTTGAATCTATCTTTAACTGGGTCAAGCCTCAAGTTACCAAGGGGGGGTTTACCATAATTAGACTTTCTTGTAGTTTAACTAGAAAGGTAGGGTTGTCCGTGTTTTGGGCCATAGAAAGATGAACAAGTCATTTCCACCCTCTCAAAATCCAGAAGGGCTATAATCCATCTGCCTGATTGATCTATTTGAACTGACTTGATCCTACAGGGAACCCCCTTCTTTACCACAATTGCTACCACACGACTGCTTATTGATTGTTGTGAGGAACAAAAACACTGTACCCATAAAATTTTGGAAAAAACTAACTGTAACTCAGTAAGGTTTAGGTGGGTTTCCTGCAGCAGACAGACCTGCGTTGGGGAGAGCTCTAAATACTTTAGAATCAACCTTTGCATGCGCGGACACCTCAGACCGTTCAAATTCCAAGAGATACAATGAATCTTACGACCATCTTTCATGTTACCTATCATAGGCTTGGGCGTCTTTTGATAGGTATTGGTAAGGCACCTTATTAAACAAGTGTGATGAGGCATATTTTGTATTTATTTTTTCCCCTCACTGCCCCCACCCTGTGCTCCCCCGCTCTCCACCCCCTTCCCCTTCCCCTTCGTCCCCGTGTCCCCTGAAATCCCCATACCCCCTTCACCCTGAGGAACCCTCCCTTCCATTAGGCTTTGCCTATTCGGGCACTGCTCCTGGGGGCTACATTCCATTACTTAAAACCTAATATGTATCGCGGGCCCCCCCAAAAAAAAGCTCCCAGAAAGGACCTCCATGTTCTTCCCTTACTTCCCTTCCTGTTTTTCATGATGGATTTTGGCAATGAAAGTTTTGATTTCTTCTGTGGATCGAATCATGTGCATGTTGATGTTCCACATCACAAGCAGAGTAGCAGGGAACTCAGTTGTGCTTTGGCCCCAAGACTACTAAGGCCCACATGCATCAAGCACTTTTGCATTCGCAAACGGTGCGATTCCTTAAAATCGGCCGTTTGCGAATGCAAAAGTGCTTTTTCAGATGCATCATCATTTCTGAATGGAATTCGCTGATTTTGCGACTTTCCAGAATGCGAATGCATTTAAGGAATCGCAAATTTGCGATTCCTTAAATGCAATGCATCATTCAGAAATGAAATTGCGAGAACAAGGTTTGGAAGTGCAAATTACCACGAGGTTGAACCTCGTGGTAAATTGCGAAAAATGTTTAAAATGTACTAATTTACATTTTAAACGATGTCATGTTACAGACACACATGTCCTTAGGACATGTGTGTGTGAAACATCCATTTCAAATTACATTTCGGGGGTGCAGGGGGGGGTCCTTTGGACCCCCCCCTGCACCCATGAAATTTTCTAAGTGCCATTCGCAATTTCCATTGATTCCTATGGGCCTTTTGGCCCATAGGAATCAATGGGAATTGCGAATTCGCAATTTTGAAGTCACAAAATATTTGCGAGTCGGTAAAAATTGCGAATTTTACCGAATCGGAAATATTTTGCACTTTCCATGATGCATCCCGTTTTGCGAATCCATATTTGCGATTCGGTAAAATTCGCAAATTTGGAAACGCAAAACGGGAGTTTGATGCATGAGCCCCTAAGCTCCTCTAGTCTTTTCCCCAGCTCCATTGCCTTGTGGCCGTTATATGAGAGATGTCGGATCTGATGGAAATAGAAAAGGGGGATTGGGCAGCGGGTGAAAAGGAGATGACCTTCCTTTAGAGCGGCTGACAGGTTAAGCTCCTTCACAGAATATGAGAGAAAATTTACCAAAATCTTGCGAGGTTTCTGCCTTTCCAAGTTTCTTTTAAATGGGTCCCTGTGAACTCTTTGGATTTCGTAAACAAGATCAATATTCGGGGGACTTTTGAGAACTGTGCCCTTCAGTGAAGTGATAAGGAACCCCCTTATATCCTCCCCCTCCACGGCTTCTGTGACAATTAGGAGCTTCAGGTTATTTCTCCTTGAGTGGTTCTCTAAACATTCAAGGTCATCCTTCAGTTCTTTGTTCTGGGAGGAGAGTGTCTCTAACCTGGAGGTGGTGGCCACTATTGATTCTTTCAATTTTGGGATTTCTTCCACGATTGCCTCAGTCCTTGGCGTGACTTCCTCTAGCTTTTTAGCAAGGATCTCGCAAGATGACCGAATTGCAACATGATTTGCCTCGGAAACAGAAAACCTACTGGCCAATTCTGCCTGGTTAGTTTCAGAAACTGTAAATCTGCATGCCATCTCTTCTTTCATGGCCAGGAGTAGATCTGCTAGAGAATGTGTATTTGATGTTGAAATGGAGGGACCTGGATCTACAGAAGCAGGGAGAGCCTGATTCCTATGCTTTACCAGATTGACTATATTTACAACAAGGGGTGGTGAGGGACAGAGTCTCTGAATTAAGCAGAAATCTCTCACCCAGTCAAGAGATCAGGGCTAGATCCAACACCGTTTTTTAGCTCACTGCACCATCCCAGTTTCAGAACCTGGCTGTATGCAAATTAGTCTGTTCCTGTCCCAGTGCATGATGGGAACAGGGCAAACCAAACTACAAAAGCCAATTCTTACACTGGAAAGGAAACAAGCTCCCGGGGACCGGTTTCTGGCATTACAGCCGTCTTCGGCCCGGTTTGCTTGAATCCTGATGGTGCAATGAGCAAGGGACTCACATCTGAGTATACCCTTCCACGCTTAGGGTGGACAAAAATATTTACAACAAGGGGTGGTGAGGGACAGAGTCTCTGAATTAAGCAGAAATCTCTCACCCAGTCAAGAGATCAGGGCTAGATCCAACACCGTTTTTTAGCTCACTGCACCATCCCAGTTTCAGAACCTGGCTGTATGCAAATTAGTCTGTTCCTGTCCCAGTGCATGATGGGAACAGGGCAAACCAAACTACAAAAGCCAATTCTTACACTGGAAAGGAAACAAGCTCCCGGGGACCGGTTTCTGGCATTACAGCCGTCTTCGGCCCGGTTTGCTTGAATCCTGATGGTGCAATGAGCAAGGGACTCACATCTGAGGATACCCTTCCACGCTTAGGGTGGACAAAAATATTTACAACAAGGGGTGGTGAGGGACAGAGTCTCTGAATTAAGCAGAAATCTCTCACCCAGTCAAGAGATCAGGGCTAGATCCAACACCGTTTTTTAGCTCACTGCACCATCCCAGTTTCAGAACCTGGCTGTATGCAAATTAGTCTGTTCCTGTCCCAGTGCATGATGGGAACAGGGCAAACCAAACTACAAAAGCCAATTCTTACACTGGAAAGGAAACAAGCTCCCGGGGACCGGTTTCTGGCATTACAGCCGTCTTCGGCCCGGTTTGCTTGAATCCTGATGGTGCAATGAGCAAGGGACTCACATCTGAGTATACCCTTCCACGCTTAGGGTGGACAAAAATATTAACAACAAGGGGTGGTGAGGGACAGAGTCTCTGAATTAAGCAGAAATCTCTCACCCAGTCAAGAGATCAGGGCTAGATCCAACACCGTTTTTTAGCTCACTGCACCATCCCAGTTTCAGAACCTGGCTGTATGCAAATTAGTCTGTTCCTGTCCCAGTGCATGATGGGAACAGGGCAAACCAAACTACAAAAGCCAATTCTTACACTGGAAAGGAAACAAGCTCCCGGGGACCGGTTTCTGGCATTACAGCCGTCTTCGGCCCGGTTTGCTTGAATCCTGATGGTGCAATGAGCAAGGGACTCACATCTGAGTATACCCTTCCACGCTTAGGGTGGACAAAAATATTTACAACAAGGGGTGGTGAGGGACAGAGTCTCTGAATTAAGCAGAAATCTCTCACCCAGTCAAGAGATCAGGGCTAGATCCAACACCGTTTTTTAGCTCACTGCACCATCCCAGTTTCAGAACCTGGCTGTATGCAAATTAGTCTGTTCCTGTCCCAGTGCATGATGGGAACAGGGCAAACCAAACTACAAAAGCCAATTCTTACACTGGAAAGGAAACAAGCTCCCGGGGACCGGTTTCTGGCATTACAGCCGTCTTCGGCCCGGTTTGCTTGAATCCTGATGGTGCAATGAGCAAGGGACTCACATCTGAGTATACCCTTCCACGCTTAGGGTGGACAAAAATATTCATCAGGATTCAAGCAAGCCGGGCCGAAGAGGCTGAAATGCCAGAAACCGGTCCCCGGTAGCTTGTCTCCTTTCTGGTGAAGAATTGGCTTGGTAGTTTGGTCTGCCCTGTTCCCATGATGCACTGGGCCAGGGACAGACTAATTTGCATATAGCCAGGTTCTGAGCTGGGATGGGGCAGTGAGATAAATAACGGTGATGGATCAAGCCCTGATCTTTGGACTGGGTAAGAGTGGTCTGCTTAATTCAGACACTCTGTTCATCACCACCCCCTTTCTGTATCGTTTTTGGCCACTATAGGTGTGGCAGGGTATACTCAGACATGAGTCCCTTTCTCACTGCTCCATCAGGATTCAAGCAAGCCGGGCCGAAGAGGCTGAAATGCCAGAAACCGGTCCCCGGTAGCTTGTCTCCTTTCTGGTGAAGAATTGGCTTGGTAGTTTGGTCTGCCCTGTTCCCATGATGCACTGGGCCAGGGACAGACTAATTTGCATATAGCCAGGTTCTGAGCTGGGATGGGGCAGTGAGATAAATAACGGTGATGGATCAAGCCCTGATCTTTGGACTGGGTAAGAGTGGTCTGCTTAATTCAGACACTCTGTTCATCACCACCCCCTTTCTGTATCGTTTTTGGCCACTATAGGTGTGGCAGGGTATGCTCAGACATGAGTCCCTTTCTCACTGCTCCATCAGGATTCAAGCAAGCCGGGCCGAAGAGGCTGAAATGCCAGAAACCGGTCCCCGGTAGCTTGTCTCCTTTCTGGTGAAGAATTGGCTTGGTAGTTTGGTCTGCCCTGTTCCCATGATGCACTGGGCCAGGGACAGACTAATTTGCATATAGCCAGGTTCTGAGCTGGGATGGGGCAGTGAGATAAATAACGGTGATGGATCAAGCCCTGATCTTTGGACTGGGTAAGAGTGGTCTGCTTAATTCAGACACTCTGTTCATCACCACCCCCTTTCTGTATCGTTTTTGGCCACTATAGGTGTGGCAGGGTATACTCAGACATGAGTCCCTTTCTCACTGCTCCATCAGGATTCAAGCAAGCCGGGCCGAAGAGGCTGAAATGCCAGAAACCGGTCCCCGGTAGCTTGTCTCCTTTCTGATGAAGAATTGGCTTGGTAGTTTGGTCTGCCCTGTTCCCATGATGCACTGGGCCAGGGACAGACTAATTTGCATATAGCCAGGTTCTGAGCTGGGATGGGGCAGTGAGATAAATAACGGTGATGGATCAAGCCCTGATCTTTGGACTGGGTAAGAGTGGTCTGCTTAATTCAGACACTCTGTTCATCACCACCCCCTTTCTGTATCGTTTTTGGCCACTATAGGTGTGGCAGGGTATACTCAGACATGAGTCCCTTTCTCACTGCTCCATCAGGATTCAAGCAAGCCGGGCCGAAGAGGCTGAAATGCCAGAAACCGGTCCCCGGTAGCTTGTCTCCTTTCTGGTGAAGAATTGGCTTGGTAGTTTGGTCTGCCCTGTTCCCATGATGCACTGGGCCAGGGACAGACTAATTTGCATATAGCCAGGTTCTGAGCTGGGATGGGGCAGTGAGATAAATAACGGTGATGGATCAAGCCCTGATCTTTGGACTGGGTAAGAGTGGTCTGCTTAATTCAGACACTCTGTTCATCACCACCCCCTTTCTGTATCGTTTTTGGCCACTATAGGTGTGGCAGGGTATACTCAGACATGAGTCCCTTTCTCACTGCTCCATCAGGATTCAAGCAAGCCGGGCCGAAGAGGCTGAAATGCCAGAAACCGGTCCCCGGTAGCTTGTCTCCTTTCTGGTGAAGAATTGGCTTGGTAGTTTGGTCTGCCCTGTTCCCATGATGCACTGGGCCAGGGACAGACTAATTTGCATATAGCCAGGTTCTGAGCTGGGATGGGGCAGTGAGATAAATAACGGTGATGGATCAAGCCCTGATCTTTGGACTGGGTAAGAGTGGTCTGCTTAATTCAGACACTCTGTTCATCACCACCCCCTTTCTGTATCGTTTTTGGCCACTATAGGTGTGGCAGGGTATACTCAGACATGAGTCCCTTTCTCACTGCTCCATCAGGATTCAAGCAAGCCGGGCCGAAGAGGCTGAAATGCCAGAAACCGGTCCCCGGTAGCTTGTCTCCTTTCTGGTGAAGAATTGGCTTGGTAGTTTGGTCTGCCCTGTTCCCATGATGCACTGGGCCAGGGACAGACTAATTTGCATATAGCCAGGTTCTGAGCTGGGATGGGGCAGTGAGATAAATAACGGTGATGGATCAAGCCCTGATCTTTGGACTGGGTAAGAGTGGTCTGCTTAATTCAGACACTCTGTTCATCACCACCCCCTTTCTGTATCGTTTTTGGCCACTATAGGTGTGGCAGGGTATACTCAGACATGAGTCCCTTTCTCACTGCTCCATCAGGATTCAAGCAAGCCGGGCCGAAGAGGCTGAAATGCCAGAAACCGGTCCCCGGTAGCTTGTCTCCTTTCTGGTGAAGAATTGGCTTGGTAGTTTGGTCTGCCCTGTTCCCATGATGCACTGGGCCAGGGACAGACTAATTTGCATATAGCCAGGTTCTGAGCTGGGATGGGGCAGTGAGATAAATAACGGTGATGGATCAAGCCCTGATCTTTGGACTGGGTAAGAGTGGTCTGCTTAATTCAGACACTCTGTTCATCACCACCCCCTTTCTGTATCGTTTTTGGCCACTATAGGTGTGGCAGGGTATACTCAGACATGAGTCCCTTACTCACTGCTCCATCAGGATTCAAGCAAGCCGGGCCGAAGAGGCTGAAATGCCAGAAACTGGTCCCCGGTAGCTTGTCTCCTTTCTGGTGAAGAATTGGCTTGGTAGTTTGGTCTGCCCTGTTCCCATGATGCACTGGGCCAGGGACAGACTAATTTGCATATAGCCAGGTTCTGAGCTGGGATGGGGCAGTGAGATAAATAACGGTGATGGATCAAGCCCTGATCTTTGGACTGGGTAAGAGTGGTCTGCTTAATTCAGACACTCTGTTCATCACCACCCCCTTTCTGTATCGTTTTTGGCCACTATAGGTGTGGCAGGGTATACTCAGACATGAGTCCCTTTCTCACTGCTCCATCAGGATTCAAGCAAGCCGGGCCGAAGAGGCTGAAATGCCAGAAACCGGTCCCCGGTAGCTTGTCTCCTTTCTGGTGAAGAATTGGCTTGGTAGTTTGGTCTGCCCTGTTCCCATGATGCACTGGGCCAGGGACAGACTAATTTGCATATAGCCAGGTTCTGAGCTGGGATGGGGCAGTGAGATAAATAACGGTGATGGATCAAGCCCTGATCTTTGGACTGGGTAAGAGTGGTCTGCTTAATTCAGACACTCTGTTCATCACCACCCCCTTTCTGTATCGTTTTTGGCCACTATAGGTGTGGCAGGGTATACTCAGACATGAGTCCCTTTCTCACTGCTCCATCAGGATTCAAGCAAGCCGGGCCGAAGAGGCTGAAATGCCAGAAACCGGTCCCCGGTAGCTTGTCTCCTTTCTGGTGAAGAATTGGCTTGGTAGTTTGGTCTGCCCTGTTCCCATGATGCACTGGGCCAGGGACAGACTAATTTGCATATAGCCAGGTTCTGAGCTGGGATGGGGCAGTGAGATAAATAACGGTGATGGATCAAGCCCTGATCTTTGGACTGGGTAAGAGTGGTCTGCTTAATTCAGACACTCTGTTCATCACCACCCCCTTTCTGTATCGTTTTTGGCCACTATAGGTGTGGCAGGGTATACTCAGACATGAGTCCCTTTCTCACTGCTCCATCAGGATTCAAGCAAGCCGGGCCGAAGAGGCTGAAATGCCAGAAACCGGTCCCCGGTAGCTTGTCTCCTTTCTGGTGAAGAATTGGCTTGGTAGTTTGGTCTGCCCTGTTCCCATGATGCACTGGGCCAGGGACAGACTAATTTGCATATAGCCAGGTTCTGAGCTGGGATGGGGCAGTGAGATAAATAACGGTGATGGATCAAGCCCTGATCTTTGGACTGGGTAAGAGTGGTCTGCTTAATTCAGACACTCTGTTCATCACCACCCCCTTTCTGTATCGTTTTTGGCCACTATAGGTGTGGCAGGGTATACTCAGACATGAGTCCCTTTCTCACTGCTCCATCAGGATTCAAGCAAGCCGGGCCGAAGAGGCTGAAATGCCAGAAACCGGTCCCCGGTAGCTTGTCTCCTTTCTGGTGAAGAATTGGCTTGGTAGTTTGGTCTGCCCTGTTCCCATGATGCACTGGGCCAGGGACAGACTAATTTGCATATAGCCAGGTTCTGAGCTGGGATGGGGCAGTGAGATAAATAACGGTGATGGATCAAGCCCTGATCTTTGGACTGGGTAAGAGTGGTCTGCTTAATTCAGACACTCTGTTCATCACCACCCCCTTTCTGTATCGTTTTTGGCCACTATAGGTGTGGCAGGGTATACTCAGACATGAGTCCCTTTCTCACTGCTCCATCAGGATTCAAGCAAGCGGGGCCGAAGAGGCTGAAATGCCAGAAACCGGTCCCCGGTAGCTTGTCTCCTTTCTGGTGAAGAATTGGCTTGGTAGTTTGGTCTGCCCTGTTCCCATGATGCACTGGGCCAGGGACAGACTAATTTGCATATAGCCAGGTTCTGAGCTGGGATGGGGCAGTGAGATAAATAACGGTGATGGATCAAGCCCTGATCTTTGGACTGGGTAAGAGTGGTCTGCTTAATTCAGACACTCTGTTCATCACCACCCCCTTTCTGTATCGTTTTTGGCCACTATAGGTGTGGCAGGGTATACTCAGACATGAGTCCCTTTCTCACTGCTCCATCAGGATTCAAGCAAGCCGGGCCGAAGAGGCTGAAATGCCAGAAACCGGTCCCCGGTAGCTTGTCTCCTTTCTGGTGAAGAATTGGCTTGGTAGTTTGGTCTGCCCTGTTCCCATGATGCACTGGGCCAGGGACAGACTAATTTGCATATAGCCAGGTTCTGAGCTGGGATGGGGCAGTGAGATAAATAACGGTGATGGATCAAGCCCTGATCTTTGGACTGGGTAAGAGTGGTCTGCTTAATTCAGACACTCTGTTCATCACCACCCCCTTTCTGTATCGTTTTTGGCCACTATAGGTGTGGCAGGGTATACTCAGACATGAGTCCCTTTCTCACTGCTCCATCAGGATTCAAGCAAGCCGGGCCGAAGAGGCTGAAATGCCAGAAACCGGTCCCCGGTAGCCTGTCTCCTTTCTGGTGAAGAATTGGCTTGGTAGTTTGGTCTGCCCTGTTCCCATGATGCACTGGGCCAGGGACAGACTAATTTGCATATAGCCAGGTTCTGAGCTGGGATGGGGCAGTGAGATAAATAACGGTGATGGATCAAGCCCTGATCTTTGGACTGGGTAAGAGTGGTCTGCTTAATTCAGACACTCTGTTCATCACCACCCCCTTTCTGTATCGTTTTTGGCCACTATAGGTGTGGCAGGGTATACTCAGACATGAGTCCCTTTCTCACTGCTCCATCAGGATTCAAGCAAGCCGGGCCGAAGAGGCTGAAATGCCAGAAACCGGTCCCCGGTAGCTTGTCTCCTTTCTGGTGAAGAATTGGCTTGGTAGTTTGGTCTGCCCTGTTCCCATGATGCACTGGGCCAGGGACAGACTAATTTGCATATAGCCAGGTTCTGAGCTGGGATGGGGCAGTGAGATAAATAACGGTGATGGATCAAGCCCTGATCTTTGGACTGGGTAAGAGTGGTCTGCTTAATTCAGACACTCTGTTCATCACCACCCCCTTTCTGTATCGTTTTTGGCCACTATAGGTGTGGCAGGGTATACTCAGACATGAGTCCCTTTCTCACTGCTCCATCAGGATTCAAGCAAGCCGGGCCGAAGAGGCTGAAATGCCAGAAACCGGTCCCCGGTAGCTTGTCTCCTTTCTGGTGAAGAATTGGCTTGGTAGTTTGGTCTGCCCTGTTCCCATGATGCACTGGGCCAGGGACAGACTAATTTGCATATAGCCAGGTTCTGAGCTGGGATGGGGCAGTGAGATAAATAACGGTGATGGATCAAGCCCTGATCTTTGGACTGGGTAAGAGTGGTCTGCTTAATTCAGACACTCTGTTCATCACCACCCCCTTTCTGTATCGTTTTTGGCCACTATAGGTGTGGCAGGGTATACTCAGACATGAGTCCCTTTCTCACTGCTCCATCAGGATTCAAGCAAGCCGGGCCGAAGAGGCTGAAATGCCAGAAACCGGTCCCCGGTAGCTTGTCTCCTTTCTGGTGAAGAATTGGCTTGGTAGTTTGGTCTGCCCTGTTCCCATGATGCACTGGGCCAGGGACAGACTAATTTGCATATAGCCAGGTTCTGAGCTGGGATGGGGCAGTGAGATAAATAACGGTGATGGATCAAGCCCTGATCTTTGGACTGGGTAAGAGTGGTCTGCTTAATTCAGACACTCTGTTCATCACCACCCCCTTTCTGTATCGTTCCAGATTGACTAGCCATACTTCCCCGATCTTCCGTTTGAACCACATGCACCAAGATCTGCTCCCCCTCCTGCCCCGTCCCATCCTTCTGCAAAAGATCTTGCTCCACACCACACTTTTCCTGTACTTGGCCCCGGTCTTGATCAACTTCTTGTGTTAAGTCTTCCTGCTCCCCCGCGCTGAGTATCTGTTGGTAAGACTAATCTCTGGATGGACCTCCCGTTCTACAATAGTAGTTTCAACAGGTTTAGAATGCTGGGAGATTTGATCTCGATTTGGCTGTGCAAGCTCGTCTCTCTTCTCCACCGCCATCTTCTCTTTTAACCCTTTAGGCGGGGGGATTGGGGTGGAGGCCAGGGGTAGTATGGTTGGTATGGTTGGTATGGAGACTGGTGAATGGACTGAGGTACCCCCGGGGTAGAATTAGGCATGCTTTTATTCACTAATTGGGGTGATTTTGCTGCAGATGAGAGTGACATAACCTGATAAAAGGGTTTCAAAGATGGTGTGATTTTGGATTTTTTTTGCAGATTTTTTTTTCCTGTCCCATGTTTTCGTCTTGCCTTGTTGTAGTTTAGCTTTGTCTGAGGTCATACATCCAGGGCTCCCAGGAGCCCCTATCCCCAGCTTATGTTGTCTTGATACAGCTCTAACTTCGGCTCTAACTTCAGCTGCTGCTACTGGCGGGGATACTCGTTGGGGGAAATGTGTATTATAGCTTTATTGGCTGCTAAGTGCGCTGCCCTCGCCCGTAACATGTATCTATTCAATTTAGAGGGGGGTTAACCCTCTTGATTGTTTGCGCTCTTCTCCATGCAGTCAGTGAGACACCCGGGCCCCACTTCTGCACTGCTCCACCTATTATCACTCAGGCATCGGGTACTCTCCTTATCTGACCTGAACCCACAAGCCAATCCACCAGGCAGTCAAGTCAAGTCATAAGCTTTTATTCGATTTGAGAATACAAATCACACAAGCGTAGACATAAACATAATTCATTACATACACAATAATATTAAAAACACAGAGACTCAAACGATCTCAGAAGTAATTCATAAGGGAAGAAAGCTTAAACTAGTCAAACACTGGGCAACAATACATGATTAAAAATGTAAAAGTTAGAAGTTAGAATCAATCATGCATGTACAGACAGAAATAGTATAGATTATCATGCCAAATACCATTCCTGGCAGCTGTACATTATAGTATTGGTGCAAAAGGAAGGATAGTTGGACCATACATTTACAAGCAACGGGCATAATACAATTTTAAATACAATATGCAGATAAAAGAAAATGAAAAGTGTGTACAGACAGTAGTGTATATAATTATGGCAGCACTATACACTTCCTGGCAGCTGTACACTTCAAGATAAAAGTGGCAACAAAAAAACAAATATCCACATTCTATAGGGAGGATAGAAACTCTAGAGCAGTCTTAGAAGATCGAATGTTGTATTTTATAAAAATAGGTTTTAGGTACCTTATTCTTAGAAAGCGATAAAATTTGCAGAAAAGTAAAAAATGACTACAGCTTTGCCGTGAGGAATTGTCGCATGGGCAGAGAGTCTCAGACCTTAATTTCTGTACTGGAAAGGCGAAAAGATGATGTGCAATTCCCAACCTAACTCGGGTAAGTACAAACTGATGAGATGGGCGGGAAACATTTGAAAGGTAGGCTTGAAACCCCGGAGTTAGATTTAGTAAAACTTCACAGTGGCTAACTTGCCATACACCTTACCTCGCCCTTCCTTTTTGAAGTTAAGAAATGCTTGTTTAATTTCTTTTTTGGGGATTGCAACCGCCAGTTCGGGATCCAGAAGAACATCAATTTTGAAAAGGGTTTTATACCAAAATTGGATATATTTCAGCCACTCAATACGAAGTGAAAAATCCAGGCCTATACAATGAAGAATAATTTCTTGAGTGAATCGGGTCTCTGTCTTAGCCCAAATAGAACGCCACAATAAGAGTGGCCGGACGGCTGCTAAGTCAGAATTAAACTCGATTCCCACCTCATCATGAATTAATTGAACAGAGGCGGAAGGGGTGAGGCATAACAATCTTTTTAAAAACTTATTTTCATCCTTTTGAAGTGATGGGCCCTCAGTATGACCCCATACACCCGCCCCATACAATGCAAAGGAAACACAACGTATATTGTGTATATTAGTCATGTCTAGAATGCTTCTAGATCCGAGCTTGGATGCAAAACGAAAGATACTGCTGGTAGTACGCAGCATTTTCATCCGGATGTTTTCAAACTCGGGTAACCATGACCCATCATTAGCGTAGGTAATACCCAGATAACAAAATGTTTTTACCTGCATCATCTTGTCACTGTCTAAGAAAAAGCTGGACTTCAATTTATTAATGGACTGCCCACACTGCATTACATACGTCTTGGTTTTATTCACGCGGAGCCTTCTACTATTGATAAACAGCATAAATCTATCAATTAATCGCTGTAAACCAATCGGAGTACGAGATAAAAGAACAGCGTTGTCCGCATATAATAATATTGGGACAGGTTTTCCTCCGGTTTTCCTCCGATCAGGGGGGCATCTGCTGGGGTATTAACCAAGGTGCCATCAATATGATTAATAAAAAGGGAAAATAAAAGGGGGGCCAACACGCATCCCTGGCGAATGCCTCGTGCAACTTTAAGGAATGGCGTGCATTCGCCTAGGGTGCCATAAGGAACTTTACAAGAAAGTCTCTCGTAGAGCCTGGCCAAAAAATTGACTATTTCCTTTGGTGCCCCTGACTCAATTAAAACCTTCCAAAGAATAGCATGATCAACTAAATCGAACGCGCTGCTCAAGTCAGCAAAACATAAGAAAAGGTTACCTTCTTTTGCTACAGTATATTTTTTTAAAATAAGGTCCAAATTAACACATTGCTCCAGGGTGCCCATACCTGTCCTGAAGTTGTATTGCACTTTTGTTAAAATATTCATATCTGTAGCCCAGGTTTCTAATCTTTTGAGCATAATTCTGCTCAAGACCTTTACTGAAGCGTCCAACAAAAAAATTGGACAGTAATTTGAAGCCTCAGATTTACTCCCTTTTTTAAATAGGGGGATAATAATTGATTGACCCCAGGAAGGGGGAATATTACCTTCTATTGCGCAATTGAAAGTCCTCACCAAGATGGGGGCCCACAAATTAGGTTCAGCTTTTAGTAAATCGATGGGAACCCCATCGGGACCCAGGGCCTTCCCCCCCTTGCTATTGGAAAGCCCTTCATATCCCTCTTCCAGAGTTATTTCCAGAGGTAAAGGTAGCCAGGAGGAGGGCTCATTAGTTGGTGGAGGAAGGGGTATCCCTTCAGGGTTAAAAATATTGGTAAAGTGGGTTATCCACTCCTCACAGGCAACATATGAAGTTATTTCTGGGATTCCTTCAGTATTCAAAAAGGGACTATTAACTATTTCCCAAAAGAGTTTACAATTTTTAGTCTCTGCTGCTTCCCTCAGCTTGTCCCATGCTTCACTTTATAGACCCTTTTTCCTTTTGGAGATTGCCAACTTATAATTGGCCCTTAGATTTTTTATTTTATTGTTGTCTCGGGGTTTAATGCCTAGTTCCCGTAAAGCTACTGTACATGATTTATCAAACCAGCCTAATTTTACAACTCTATTAGATAACAGGTTTCCTGGTAAAAATAGCATTAATGATAGTATTAAGCCTGATAAATTGTGTTAACAAGAAATCAGGATCAATATCGTTTCTTAGGCAGTAACTGATTTCTGATTGGCAATTGTGTATAACCTCCCTTTGTTTGGCCATGGAATTACTTCCTGTCCATTTAATCCTTGGACCATTTGGTCTAATCGAAACTATATTAGTAGAGCAGGTTTCTCCAGTCGTTATATTTGCACCCCGACCCGGTAGGGTAACACAGATACTATTATGGTCGCTAAGACTTTCCCCTTTAACAAATAGATTTAGGAAGTCTCCATTGCTGGAATACAAAATGTGATCAATAAAAGTCCCTGCATCCCTCCCAGTGAAGGTAGGGCAAATGACGTTCAAACTGTTTTTGTTGCAATTTAACAAAGTTAAATCAAATTTGGTTAACAGTTTGTTTAGGATAGAGCCGTAATGGCAATGTGAGAAATGAGGAAAATCCACACTTTCATCCCCGCCCCCCCTGGGGTTAACCGTCTCTATCCCAAATCCACATGGATTCCCATTTGATAGGTAACATTGCTGCAGGTTAAAATCCCCTGCCCAAAGAATGTCAGCCCTTCTCTTTGAGGTGCCAAAAACCTTTACAATTTCCTTTTCCAAAGGGAATAAAATATTCCCTCTGGATACATCAAAAATATTGTTATAAAAATTAACGAGGACCAGATCGTTTCCCTTACCGCATTCGACCCTTACTACCCACATTAGTACTACTTTTAACTTTAAAATTACATAACTTGCTAGACAATAGGAGCAAAAGACCGCCCTTTGCCCTTCCTGCATTGGATTTGATGGCATTAAGGCAATGGGATGAATACCCCTCTACATTAATTTGGTCTTGGCACCAGGTTTCCTGGAGGAGGATTATATCAAATCCTTCCCCCAGGAAGCTAGGCCAGAAGGGGGTGTCCAATTTCCCTGCAATTCCGGCAATATTCAATGAGATGAGGGTAAGGCCAGCGTGTCCAATTGGGTCTTTAGCCACAGGCTCCAAATGAGAGATCTGGGCTATATTCAAGGTATCTACCTTAACACTCTCACATGGGGGAACCCTCAAGGCATTGAGATCTACACATGCTTCTTTGGTGTTACATGAAACATCATTTTAGAGGTGCCCTGCTACCGGACTACAAATAGAAGTCTGAATGTTCTTAGTAAAGGGTTTGATAGGGGTAGTTAAAGGGGGCCTATCGTCTAGTGCAGGGATCATCCATGTCACAGCATGTCCACTGGGGGATACGCAATCAAAAGTAGGGACTGCTCGTTCACTAATGAGGACATGTTGCATACATGGGTCCATCCCTATCCCTAGCTGCCTGTTATCAGACTGATTAAACAATGGCGGTACATGATGTCAATCGACCATCTCAAGGCAATCAAATCTGTTGCTAGTATGAATACCTTGCCACCCATTGCCCAGGGGTTGTCCTCTGTTAGGGTACCAAGGACGGGGTACCCACTCCCTACTCCTGTTCTTCTGGGTCAGCCATGGGCCCCCAAAGTTCCAGGGGTGTTCAGGTGGTATAACCCAATTAGGTGGGGGAATTGGATGATGATAATTGAATGTGGGGGGATAGAAGAAGGAGAGTCGATGGGTATCAATTCCCCCTCTCTTCTCCAGGTCTGGCCACGAACAAATATGATTCACGGTGGACGCATCCTCACAAGTAATGATGACGCAATCCCCTTGAATACTCTTGGGGCTCGTCCTACCCATGGTACTCTACGTACAGATGAAATCCTACTGGTGTTTGGAGGCTGTAAAGGCCTGTTGATACTAAGCCATTGGAGGATTTTATTCAGGAGTGACCAATGCGGTTCATCTGTTCCTGCTGTGAGTTCAGGAACTCCTGTTAAAATCACTGTAAATGTGGATACCTCCGGCGCTCGATGGACTGGGCGTTTGGGTCTAGATCTCTTTTTACCTTCTGGAGGTTGATTTTGGGTTTGTGGGGGCATAGGGGCTTTTGTTTTAGGTGGCTCTGTAGACGCATTAGACGTAGTATGGTTAACAGCTATTGCTGGGGCTGGTGAAGGAGGAGCAATAAGGAGCTGCTGACTAGTAGCAGACGGCTGGGCTGGTGATTTTGCTTTGGGCTTAGATGTAGCACAATTTTTTGGCACTGGCGGAATAGATGTTAAAGGCTCAATTGTTTTGGTCTGTGCCTTGTTCATAACAAGCGGTCTATCCGACTTAGAGGGGAGACCCCCAGAATTGACCGCTGATGTCCCCCCCCCTGGCTTATTGTTTACTTCCTTGGTCTGGTTGGATAATTTGACCACGATTGTGGCCAGTTGCTTTTCTATTAACATAATACTCTGTTCCAGCGGTTGCAGATGGTGTATTAATAAATCCCTGAAACTTGCAAACAGCTGCGAGGAATCACAAGCATTCAGACCAACGCCACCCTCTTGATCGTTATTCAATGTTGGGTTTTGTAAATTTGGTGAAGAAGGTGGTGCGGAGTTACTATCGGGGAGCGGATTATTCATAATAGGTGCCACAATGGGCCCTTTCTTTTTTGTATTTTTGGGACAATGTTTGTTGTTATTAGCCTTATTACCCTTGTTCCTGGGTTGTAACTGCTTAGGGACAGCGCCTTCTCTAACCCCCTTGAGCCTGGTTGTTTGTAGAGAGTCTTCAGACATAATCAGCTCAAGGTTCGGGGTAGTCTCAAGGCTACCTATCGAGTCCAATACCAGCGACAGGTTGGTAGCTGACAAATCCACAGCATTTGGAATGGAGTGGACTTGAGCTGTTGCATCAGATTGGATTAAGATAGGGATAGGAGAGGCTGATGGAAGCGGGGTAAGTGCCGCTGCGATAAGACCTATTGAAGATCTCCTTGCGATCCCAAGGTCCTGGGATACCCTGCGCTCTAGCAAGGAAACTTTTTAATTAATAGCCTCAGTAGTCGTCAAAATAAACTTATCGATTGGACCTGTAAACAAGGCAGTTTTATGTGCAGTGTTGCTTCTGGAGCCCCTTGTCAAGGCCATTGTTAGGAAGTTCAAATAACAAATAGCCAATAGTCAATACCTTTAGCAAAGGAGGGCAGCGATCGGAAAGTAGGGACCAAGGCGGCTGGCCCAGGCCAGCCTGGATCTGTCTGGAACGGGCTGAAACGGGCCCGCCCTTGGCCCAGGCTTCGCCCGGCGTCCCACGAGACGGGGGTGATGCTGTATTTGGGCGCCTCCTGGCGCGCAAATGTCGCGGCGTGTGCCGCTATGCCTGCTGGGTCTTGTGGTTTCCTGGCCCTTCTACCGCTCTCCACACAGCGGCCAAACCCCTGTAGGCAAATGGAGTTGGGCGGCGGGAGGCGGGAGGGCTAGGAGCCGGTTGCGATTATTCCTCGTCAGGCTAGCTGCAGGATTCACCCGTGGATGCAGGTAGAAGAAAGTGCAAAGCAGTCAATTTCCAGATAAGTTGCACACACCCTTGGAGACCGAGGTCTGAGCTTCACACCAAGAACGGGTCCCCCCTACCTGCTCCGAGCCCAAGGCTCCACACTCCGGACGGACCTCTCTTCTCTCAACACCCCACAGCAGCAGAGAGTGAAACCCGCAAATGCTGCCGCCTCCCAACTCCAGCTCAGCTTCCCAGTAGCTGATACACCCACACCCGGTAAGCCTCAAACGCCAACCATGACCCCGGGAGAGTCGGCTTGCCACAATCCCAGCAGGTCCTCTCACATCGCAGGGGACAACAAAAAAACCAACACCCGGGCAGAGCAGAAACGATGACAGAGATCAGACGCGGGAATCACGTGTCAAAAGACAGGTAATGGGGTACTCATCTGGTTCTTAAGCCGCCATTAGAAGTCCGAGGGAGTGAGCCCACGGTCGATCACGCTGGGGCCGCCATGTTCCTCCCAACAGCCTAAAGGATAGACTAGGTGTTGGTCAATAGAGAAGTGCTCGACAATTTTATCAGTATATCGATCCTGCTGAGTCATCTATCCGATCACGCTCCCCTCTTATTTGTATATTTAATGGGTGGTAAATGTTCTCAATCAAGATGGACGTTGAACAGAGTAATGCTATAAGACTCAGGAATTGTTCAATAATCCATTAGTAAATCGTCTCTAGAATTTTTTTCCTTTAATTTAGGATCTACCTCAATAGATCATGTATGGGACGCCTATAAGGCTAGTTAGAGAGGTATACTACATGCCCTAATAAGTTCCAAAAATTTAACAAAGACTATGGAACTACATGCCCTTGAGAGCAAGATATCCGCTTTAGAATTGGAAAGGAGTAGCATAAACCCAGATGACATAGGAAAACTAAAGCAGACATACAGGAAACTGGAGGAGGTTAGGCAGGACCTTAGGTCCTTTTTAGATCTGAAATGTAAGGCCCAATGGCAAGTCTGAAATATGGAAATTTTTTAGTATGGGGAAAAGGCAGAGGCTTTTGGCTTGGAAAGCGAGGTTTGATCGGGCAAAGAATAATATCAATGAACTAACTATACCGGGGGAATTTCTATGGTTTTGTACGAGTAATATGTCCAACTAACTATAACGCCCCTGAAACCTATGGTTTTTTCAGTGAATTTCTAAGGTTTTTTCAATGCTAATTTCTAACTATAACATGCCTGAAACCTATGTTTTTTTCAGTGAATTTCAAAGGTTTTTTAGTTTCTAACTACACCTACAGAGGTAGGACATGTGATGAAAGAAGAAACAACGCACAGAAAGAAAAAAAAGAAATGCAGAAAGAAGCAACAGAAGTCCACAAAGACGAAGAAAAGTGCAGGAAGAAGAAGAGATGTGCAGAAAGAACCAACAGAGGAGCAGAAAGTCTGCCTGTGTCCACAACTTTTTCAGACAGGTACTGGTGGTAACTGAATCTGACAAACCAGGCCTAGAGCCAGTGCTATGCTTAAAAACACTTAGAATACAGTGAAAACACCAACATACACTAGGGAACACTATGCATTGGGGTACCCCTGTGATTAGCATGAACGCCTCTGTAAGACCCTAGTACATAATAGTGCAGGGGGATTAAAACTACCTCTTAAAATGCGCCACACTGGTGAAGGGAGGGAGGCCTGAGTTTTTCTCTTTTCTTGTGCCTCAGTTCTACCGAGGCACAAGATGGCTGCCAACGCTTCCTGGTTTGAAGTGTTGACAGCCAATTAGCATGCAGCTCGTGATCTGCAGGGTGAGCGGATCGAGTGCGCCTCTATATATCGAATTTTTTTTATTTTGATTTTCTCAGCAACTACTGAATGGATTTACACCATTTAACAAGAAGAGTTCTTTCAGAACCAAGGGCTACCTTTTTGCGAAATGTGGTGTAATTCCGTTCAGCAGTTCGGGCTGTAGCCGTGTCTAAAATGTCCTATAGAAATTAACATGGAGAAAACACGTTTTGGGACCCCCTTTTTTCTCAGCCCCCGCTTGCCGAATCACCCCGAAACTTTCAAGCTAGGAGCGGACCAGAGCGGGCCATAAGTTTTGAAAATTTTGATAAGATTCGTCAACCGGCACCAAAGTTATTGGGAATAGAATGTTAGGATTTTCCTATGGATAATAGGTCCTAATAATAGGTCCTAACTATAACTACCTACTGGCGACCGCCAGTAGTTTATATATATATATATATATATATATATATATATATATATATATATATATATATATATATATATATATATATATATATACATATATATATATACACATATATACATATATATATATATATATACATATATATATATATATATATATATATATATATATATATATATATATATATATATATATATATATATATATATATATTCAGAATGAGAATCCAGAATTCGCAGTTTCAGCAACTGAAAGCATCCAGGCACTCACTAACAGGTTTTATCAAAAAGCGTATTTATTAAGCATATATCATCAACGCGTTTCGGGAGTCACGCTCCCTTGCTATATATATATATATATATATATATATATATATATATATATATATATATATATATATATATATATATATATATATATATTCCCAATCCTGGCTTGGCTTCGAAAAGAACAGGCACTGACTTCGTGGATGAAGATCAAAGGTTTTTATTCACCAATATAGACGATCAGACGCGTTTCGGCGGACAAGTCCGCCTTGTTCACTACATCTGCTTGCACCATGTTTGTGAGCCTCATTTATACTAGTGCATATTTGATATGTGGTAGAACAACCATGTGACATAGGTAACCATGTGACTGTAAACATAGAAAAGTTGGTTGCGCTCAAAACATTCAAGTCATTGTAACACATAAAGCACAAATATTTCAAAACAATGAATGTGAATACATCTTTACAATTGATAGTTAATGCTTTTGTATACAGGTTGCTGATATTTGCAATTTGTAGCTGTTTAATTTCTAAAGTGTACACGTGTGTAACACTAATGGCTGCTGCCTGTTACGTGCTGGTTTAGACATGGAAGAGTTCCTTTACAGCGTGTATAAGCTCCCAGCTTCTCTGCAGTCTGTAACCTCGTGGAGCCCGATCAGGACATATTGTGTATGCATCGCATCACTGTCTGAGTGTGTTCACAAGTAAGTGCAGGGCGAGCTAATCTAGAGGCATGCATGTCATGATGAAGCCGGTAAAAGCATGATGTGAAAGAAATGTTGGACGGACAAGGCTCTCTTCGGGATAAAAAGCGTAGTGTTAACGCTAATAATTATCTCGTAGAAATGTGATGGGCCCGCTGAATCTGGCTGTTGCGCGTTCGATGGGTAGTCGTTTACTCAAGTGAGTTCGAAGCTAAAATAGGTGTCACAGTTCAAAATTTTGAGAAGATTCGTCAACCGGCACTAAAGTTATTGGGAATAGAATGTTACGATTTTCCTATGGATAATAGGTCCTAACTATAACTACCTACTTAATATAAACTAAAATATAATGATATATAAATATATATATATATATATATATATATATATATATATATATATATATATATATATATATATATATATATATATATATATATATATATATATATATGTATTATAATTTATTTATTTTTTTGCCACCAAGAAATTATACTCGCACTCCTCCAGGATGTAGTATCAGCAGGTTTTAATTATTACAATGCCATTACAGCATACACAATGATCCATACAGCCACTCACACATTCACTGGCTCTTATGCACAGTTATTTATATATGTCAACTCTCACATGTACTGTGTTTTACATATGTACTTACTTTGACATGTAGCACTGAGATATCCATTCACTCACCAATACACTCATGCACACAGTCAACCGCCCATACAGCTGTTTCCACATGCACTTTTGAAACCATACATCTAGTGAATCAACTGCTCACACATCTATGCACAGAGTCATACACCTCCCAGCCACCCACACACACACTCAGTCTCCCATTCAAATACTTGGGCAACCAATCAATAACCCATATAGTTACTCATATAGCTACTTATCAACACATGCAACAGTTTACAGAACAACAGACATAATGATGCACAAATTAAGACAGTTTAGTCACTAACCCATGCACTCAGTGAGACACATTTAATCACTCACTCATACAGTCAGTCATGCACCTACTAAATCCTTCATCCAGACACTTATACATCCACTCATTCTTCAATATGTAAGACATATTTTAACTTTACAGAAACATACAGTCACTCGATGTTGTCATCAGTGATGTCATCAGTGATGTCATTTGAGATGTCATCAGTGATGTCACTGACCATGTCATGAATGATGTAATATGTGACATCATCAGCAGTGGATTGCGAGCGCGCGATATATAGTTAGTGCAACTAACTATATATGGAATTTCAATGGTTTTGTGTGAGTAAAATAAGGTTTTGTAAATGCGAATTCCTAATTGTATATGGTCTATACCCTATGGTTTTTTCAGTGAATTTTCAAGGTTTTGTAAATGCTAATTCCTAACTATATATGGTCTATAATCTATGTTTTTTTCAGTGAATTTTCAAGGTTTTGTAAATGCTAATTCCTAACTATATATGGTCTATAACCTATGGTTTTTTCAGTGAATATATATATATACATACATATATAAACATATATCATCTGTATATCTATATAAATACAAATATAAATGCATGCATACATATACTTATATGCATACAGATGCATGTTATTTACATGAAAGTTGAAAAAACACTAATAAAAGCAAAGCTAAAAAGCCACCTCATTACAAACAGAATGGCTTTAACTTAAACGAGGGCGAGATCTATTGCATTTTCAATGCTTGTTTACTTTGGTTCCATCAAGAAGGCATTCAGATGTGTCACACATTTGCCATAAATTCTGAATGTTAGCACTCTAGTTGCACATTAGATCACTGTAGTAAAGCTACTGCTCACCAGGGACGTCTGCTGCTGGTATTCAAAGTGCATGTTTCAGTCTGCATGTCAGAATTTTTTTAATGAAATTGAAGAGGGTTTGAGAAGTCACTCAAAATGTGCCCTAATTTTTCTTTCTGCAGCACTAATCATAATTCATATGGCAAAATATACCCCCTCATTTTGTTCCTTTTTAAATTAAATGTTTTAAGAGTTACCACTTTATTCCAATCAAGATGGCTTCAGGTGTGCCATACCTTTGTAATAAGTAGGACTGTTAGCGCTCTAGTTGTTCTTTAGAACACTCTGGGACATTCTGTCATTGGGCTATACTTGGGCTACATCTGGGTGATATTTGGGCTACATTTGGGCTCTTTTGTCTCTGGTGGCCATTTTGGGAGACTGCATGTCAGAATTTTTTAATGAAATAGAAGAGGATTTGAAAAGTCACTCAAAATGTGCCCTAATTTTTCTTTCTGCAGCACTAATAATACCTTCTATTGCATAATATACCCCCTAATGTTGTTCCTTTTTAAATTAAATGTTTTAAGAGTTACCACTTTATTCCCATCACAATGGCTCCAGGTGTGCTATACCTTTGTAATAAGTAGGACTGTTAGCGCTCTAGTTGTTCTTTAGAACACTCTGGGACATTCTGTCATTGGGCTATACTTGGGCTACATCTGGGTGATATTTGGGCTACATTTGGGCTCTTTTGTCTCTGGTGGCCATTTTGGGAGACTGCATGTCAGAATGTTTTAATGAAATAGAAAAGGATTTGAGAAGTCACTCAAAATGTGCCCTAATTTTTCATTCTGCAGCACTAATCATACTTTCTATGGCAACATATACCCCCTCATGTTGTTTCTTTTTAAATTAAATGTTTTAAGAGTTACCACTTTATTCCAATCAAGATGGCTTCAGGTGTGCCATACCTTTGTAATAAGTAGGACTGTTAGCGCTCTAGTTGTTCTTTATAACACTCTGGGACATTCTGTCATTGGGCTATACTTGGGCTACATCTGGGTGATATTTGGGCTACATTTGGGCTCTTTTGTCTCTGGTGGCCATTTTGGGAGACTGCATGTCAGAATGTTTTAATGAAATAGAAAAGGATTTGAGAAGTCACTCAAAATGTGCCCTAATTTTTCATTCTGCAGCACTAATCATACTTCCTATGGCAAAATATACCCCCTCATGTTGTTTCTTTTTAAATTAAATGTTTTAAGAGTTACCACTTTATTCCAATCAAGATGGCTTCAGGTGTGCCATACCTTTGTAATAAGTAGGACTGTTAGCGCTCTAGTTGTTCTTTAGAACACTCTAGGAGGCTGCAGTAGAACACAAAGGAATCAACTGACAGTCTCTGGAGCACATATATTGAGACCTAGCAAAGGCACATCGGGCTAACAGTCCCTACAATTTTGCCAAGTTTCGTACAAATCCATTCAGCCGTTCGAGCTAAAAGTGAGGCCAACCGCCCTATGGAAATTAACATGGGAAAAACGCGTTTTGGGACCCCCCTTTTTTCTCAGCCCCCCCTTGATGAAACCCCCCCAAATTGTCAGGGGCTGCTCAGAAACAAAATGTTCAATTTTCCTGAAAATGTCAGCCAATTCCGTCCACAAACGCCAAAGTTATTAGACATAGAATTTTCAAAAATCCCATAGAGAAAAAATCCTAACTATATATACCTACTGGCGACCGCCAGTAGGTAATATATATATATATATATATATATATATATATATATATATATATATATATATATATATATATATATATATATATATATATATATATATATATATATGTATATATATATATATATATATATATATATATATATATATATACACATATATTATATATATATATATATATATATATATATCCACAGACGGAACCAGCACACAAACTCCTCGTACCTGAATATGACTCCGCAATCCAAGCTTCAGATAAGATTATATTTTATTCCAAAATACAGGCTATGGCGCGTTTCGACAGGGTCCCCTGCCTTGATAACATACAGAGCCAAACTCCTAACTCATTTTTAAATGCAATGCCACCATCATGTGGTAACATAGACATAGACAAAACACTACACAGTGAAAATTATAGCTCATTTTTTACATTTCAGATATTGTGTTTTCTGAGAAAGCGAGACTCACTTAACTCTTTTATATTGTTTTTACAATGTTACATTTTTATCTTTTGTTTTATTTATATTTCTTTATCTACCTCCACTCACTTTACTTTTTTTCGTGTCTTTTTCCAGCATGGCATTTTACATATTTTGTTTAGCTTGTCATACAGGTCAAACCATCTAAATTCGGGTTGATCATCCAGGACACGATACCCAACATTAGTGCTGCATTCAGCCAAGAACCAGACTTGTTAACTGCAGTAGCTGCCATTCTTTGTCTATTGTGAATTGAAAGTGCAAGTGCAGATTTCAAGCAGTCTCATTACCACAAGTAAATGTTCTATGCAATTTTGGAAAAGAGATGGATTTCATGTCCAGTGAGTACGCCTTATCTTTACCCCTGGGTGCCGATCCTGAATAGTTTTTTGCCATGGCGCAGTTTTAGTATTTGAACGTAATATGCACATGTACATTTGATTCTACCAATTCTCTATTAGAGAATGGTTCTTCAATCTTCTAAAGTGCTGTGTGCTACGTGCAAAACACCTGCTATTTAAAGTGCTTATAGCGCTGTTCTCATTCTAGCAGCAGAGGGTCTCATAGGGATTATCCTATCACTCCATGTGCAAACTTGCAGTTACAGCTGTAATTATAGTACTGTGCTGTCGCTCCATATTGTCAAGGTGACCAATAGATCTTCTTCCTCGAACTTGCACAGGAACAGAGATGCTAATTCCCTACTCCCACTCCAGTGTACTCCAGAGACAATACTTGGACTCCAAAATACCCCGAAGGGGGAAGTGGATAAAATAACAAATTAAGAAGAGACTGGTTCTGGAACAGTTCTCCTGCTATTGCTTGCCTGACCAGCTGACTGACTTTTTCTGAGAGAACCTGCAATTAAAGCACAAAATTACTTCTTAGTTTCAAAATCCCATGCTACTTAACCTTTTCTTACTAATATTCTCTATTCTTAACCTACCCCTTTCGTCCCAAGACCTTGCTCCTCTTCTATTTGAATTATATATTTTTACTTTCTTATTTGATTTTCTTTTCTGCCACAGATGACCTTCCTATTCAAAGATCAAGAATATTTTGTAATATTATCTTACCATTGTTTTACAATGTCTAATTCTAATGTCTTTTTCCTTGCTATTTACTGCTGTCTTTCTGTGTCCTTCTTTTCTTGTCAATAACTTTTTCTATAAGGTAATATGTGTGCAGTACTATTTCTACAATTAAATATTTAGCAGTATTTAATATTTACATTTATTTCTCTTACAGCTTCTTCATTCTTATCTACTCATGAAGGTAAGTATAACTATGCCTTATTGCAACACTATGTGTATTCTATTGTCTGCCTTAAGCAACTTGTCCATTATTTTTAAGTCTACTTAGCTTGCTTCTTCAGTTCTTTTCGTCTCCATGCTCAGGCGGTATTCTCTTCAGAAGAATGCAGGAAGGGCTGACGAACTGAATTCGGTCTCTGACCATGAAGCGCTGAGTCACAGTTTCATGTCTTAACTCGGTGAGACTATTTCAAGATACTGGGGCTTACGAGCTATTCCCGAAGAAACTGCGGAATAAGAAACCCCGATGATAACCCGACACACTTCTCCAATTTTTTCTTTCAAGACTGAACTCACTGGAAATGTACACTCTCCGGCAAACTCACGGTGAAGTGTGCAGTTGCTTCAGCGCGCACGTCTCTTCAGCCTTCAAAACGTCTGTGATCAAATAAACTAGACCTCGTTGTACATTCAGGGTCTGCGGCCATCTTGAAATTCCGGTAGTGGTTTGAGGCTGTCAAAAAATTGGGTTTTGGCCATTTTCTTCCTCTCTTGTAATGGCGACCAACTAGGATTGTGCCCAGAACTGGCAACACTGGTCCAAGGTTCTGACAGTACCCCCCGACAAGGGAGGTCCCTTCAATCTTGGCTTCAGAGGGAATTTTTGATGAAAAGATTTTACCAATCTTGGAGCATACACATCTGATTCTAGCTCCCATGATCGTTCTTCTGGTCCATAGCCCTTCCAATCTACCAAATAATACAATTTGCCTTTAACCTTTTTTGAATCTAGAATTTCTTTTACTTCAAATTAAACTCCAGACTCTAAGAGGATTGGTTTTGGGGCGATTTTTTTCTCGCAAATCTGGCGATGCCTTTTTTAGCAACTAGATATGAAAGACCAGATGAACCTTCAACTTAGAGGGGAGTTTTAGTCTATAATTAACTGGAGTAGTCTTTTCTTCGACCAGATATGGTCCAATAAATCTGCGTTGAAATTTTCTGTTGCCTTTTAACCTGAGGTGTTTTGTACTTAGCCAAACACTATCTCCTTTTTCTATAGGAGGACCCTCTCGTCGTTTCCTATCTGCATAAGCCTATATTTCTTTTTGACTTGTTCTAGATTTTGTGTGCTATTTTGATGAACTTGAGTTAAGTTAGATACTAAGTCCTTCACTGCTGGGATTGAGATTTCAGTTTGCCTCACTGTGGAATTTGGGTGTCGGCCATAGTTTAGATAAAAAGGAGAATAACCATTGGAGTCATTTCTAGCGTTACTGTGTGCAAACTCCACTGCCCATAAATAGTCTGACCAGTCACCTTCTTGTTTCAAAAGAAACAACCTCAAATACTGCTCTAATTCTTGGTTCACTCTCTCTGTTTGCCCATTTGTCTCGGGGTGATAACTAGTTGAATACCTAGCCTCGATTCCCAAACCCTTTACAAAAGCCTTCCAGAAATGAGACACGAACTGGGAACTCCGGTCTGAAATAATGATCTTTGGAATGCCATGTGTCTTCACAATATGTGTACTAAAGTGATGGGCTAATTGTTTAGCTGTTGGAACCCCTTTTAATGCTATGAAGTGTGCCATCTTTGAAAACGCATCCACCACTACCAATATGGTGTTAAAACCCTGACTAGGAGGCAGGTCTACTATGAGATCCAATGTAACTGTGTGACATGGGTAGGGTGGAGTAGGCAGGGGCTGTAACAATCCATTTGGAGTTTGCCGTTCCGATTTTCCCTGAGCGCAGATTTCACAAGTCAACATACTTTTCAATATCTCTGGTCATATGAGGCCACCAATAATGTCTTTTTACCAATTCATCTGTCTTTGCCTCTCCTTTGTGTCCAGCCAAGAGATTATCATGACATTCACTTAGTACTTGCTGTTGCAATTCCTCAGTCGGCAAGTACAAGGCCCCTTTGTGGTACAGGAATTGGGATAGAATTTCTCTTCCAACCTCTTCCTCGACCCAATCCCGCACTTCTTCTTGACTCATGACCTTAGTTACTTGCTCTTTCAAATCTTTAGATGTTGTGGCCCTAATGATCCTGGAGGTGGTAATTTTATGTTGATTTTCCGTTTGACTCTTCTGATTGTGGGTTCCTAGCCTGGATAAGGCATCAGCCTTTCCGTTCTGAGCTCCTGGTCTGTAAGTGATTACAAAATCATAATCAGCAAAGTACAAAGACCACCGAAGTTGTCTTGGAGTTAACGGTCTGGCTGATTTCAGAAATTTTAAATTTCGATGATCTGTGAAGACTGTCACTTGATGATGTGCTCCCATGAGATAGTGCCGCCACTCCTTGAAGGCATCTTTGATGGCTACAACTCTTTCTCAGTAATAGTGTAATTCACTTCAGCAGGTATCAGTTTCCTTGATCTGTAGGTGACTGGGTGTAACTGACCTGTAACCTAGTGCCGCTGGAAAACACACCTCCAACTACTAGATCCAAAGCATCAGTCTCCACATAAAATGGTTCTGAAGGATCTGCATTTAATAGGATTGGTGCCGTAGTACAATCCTTCTTTAGGGATTTAAAGGCTTCTTCCTCCTCTGTCGACCACTCAAATCGAACTCCTTTTCGAAGTAATAGCGTGAGTGGAAGGATCTTCCATGAAAACTCACTTATAAATCTCCTGTAAAAATTTCCAAAGCCTATAAAGCTTTGAACCTCTTTTACGCTTACTGGTGACTTCAATTGACTGATGCCTGGATTTTCCTCTCATCCATGTTTATGCCTTTTGGGGAAAGGACAAAACCCCAAAATTCCACTTCTGAAACATTAAAAACACATTTTCTTTAAATTTCACAAACAATTTGTTCTCTATGAGCTTCTGTAAGACTCCTCTCATTTGTCCTTGATGTTTACTTTCATCAGATGAATAAATCAGAATATCGTCAATGTGCACGATCGCACATTGATCAATAAACTCATGAAGAATGTCATTGATAAAATGCTGGATAGCAGCCGGGGCATTACATAGACCATACGGCATGACTTGGTATTCAAACAACCCAAATCTTGTCCTGAAAGCCGTCTTCTACTTGTCTCCCTTGTGCATTTGAACAAGGTGGTAGGCACCTCTTAGGTCCAGCTTGGTATATATCTTTGCTCCTTTAACTTGATCTAGCAAAGCTGATATGAGAGGAAGCAGGTAGCGATTTTTCTTTGTTATCTTACTAATCGTGCGGTAGTCGGTACAGGTTCTCAAATCTCCCTCTTTCTTTGATATGAAAAATAAATGCAACGACACAGGAGATTGTGTAGGCCGAATGAAACCATTTGCCAGATATTTGTCCAAATACTCTTTCAAATGTTGATGTTCTTTTTCTGTTAGAGCATAAACTCTACTACACGGAAGATTAAAGCCTGGCTCTAAGTCTATTTTACAATCATACACCCTATGGGGGGGCAGCTGTTCGGTCTCATTAAAAACATTTTCAAAATCCTGATATTCCTGTGGTTTTTCCTGGGAGTTGATGATGGACACTGATGCCCCTGTCATGCACAATGACTGAGCAGGATTGCATCCAATTGACCCTTCTTTTTCGTCAAAGCCTTTTCTTTTATAATAGTCAGAATCCATTGCCATAGTTCTGGATCTCCAATCTATGGTTGGGTTGTGCTCAGTCAGCCATGGTAGTCCTAAAATAAACTGAAACTGGGGTGCATCTATTAGAATAAATTGAATTATTTCTTCATGACCATCACTGGAAATTAGTTGCACCTGTTCCGTATATGGCTTACAATGGGTCCAGAGTAGAAATTTGTTCCATCCACCACTCAAACCGGTTCACTTTTTGGTTTTAGAATTGCTCGCAATCCCACCTTAGCTGCAAATTTAAGATTGCAAAAGTTCCCAGTGGCTCCTGAATCTATCATTATCGAAACCTCTGCCAATGTTATTTGCTAAAACTTCATTGTCATGGATAAGATTAAATGTGGCGCCGACGACTGCAGAGTGTTGGCCACTTGATGTTCTTTTGGAGTTGATTTTTGATTAGCATCCACCGGTCCAACTCCCGCTACAGGTGGTGCTGCAAGTTTTCCTTCGGTTTAAATGTAGTTTTTGGTTTCCGCTAGAGCCACAATACATACACAAACTTCCTGCTCGCCTCTTTTCCTTTTCATCCTTTGTTAACGGGCCTGTATCATTCCAATTTGCATAGGCTCGGGGCCTAGTGATCCTTCAGTAGTTCGACTACTCTCAGACTGAACTCTATCAAATCTAGGAACTTTTGATTTGAATTCTTTTCTCTTCTCGCCTTTTCTTTCCCCTTATCGGAGGTCGATTTCTAAGACCAAATTTACTAATGCCGAGAACTCTGTAGGCCGATTGGGTATTTGCGCCAACACGTCCTTGAGTTCGTCTCGTAATCCTCAGTAAAAGTCTGCCGCTCTTTTACTCTCAGGCCAGTCGGTCTCACCACCAGCTTGTTAAATTGAGCTAGGTAAGCCACAATGTCTCTGTTTCCTTGTTTTAGATCTAACAACTCATTATCGACGGCTTGAGAGATTCTTCGTCTATCAAAAATCCACAAAAATTCTTGCTTGAACTCCTCATAGTTATGCAATAGTCGGTCGTCACGAGGCACAAGTGGCATGGACTAAGATGCTGCGTCACCGCTTAAGTATGATAAGACAATGGCCACTTTTGACTGCGCATCTGGGAAAATGGAAGGGCGACACATGAAATGTAGGGAGCAGTGAGTGAGAAACACCTGGGACTTTTGTGGATCCCCACTAAATCATTCTGGTGAAGCTAATGGAATAACTGGGGACAGGGAATGGATTACTTGCGTAGTCATTCTATTTGACCCCTTATCTTATCTTATCTTATCTTAACAAGGTTTTATAAAGTGCTCGCACACCCGAGGGTTTCATGGCGCTAAACCGACAGAAGCTGTGAGACTATAATTGGAAAACCATCTGAAGAAATTAGGTCAAGGCCTGGACAAACAGCCAAGTTTTAAGATGCTTCCTAAATGGGAGAAGAGTGGTACAGGAATGAATTTCCAGGGGGAGGGAATTCCATAACTTTGAGGCAAGGGTAGCAAACCTTCGCCCTCCCTTACATTGGAACTTATGTCGAGGAGCAGTCAGGAGGGTTTGATAGGCAGAGCGTAGGCTGCGACAAGGGATGTATCTGGGCAGAAGATCTTGAATAAACTTCGGACTGCGAGCATATAAGTACTTAAAAATTATGCAAGCAGTTTTAAAAGTAACTCGTGTAATCGGGAGCCAATGAAGTTGCCTCAATAGAGGTCTGGCAGTCTGCCAGCGCGGAAGACGGTAAATAAGTCTGGCTGCCTGATTTTGAACCATCTGCAAACGTTTGCTAAGCGTAGCAGGAAGACCCAGGTAGATGGCATTCCACAGATTTAGGATCCCTTATCTTTGAGATATCCTAAACAATCCATGCCATCCACCCTCTAAGTCTGGAAGAATTAACGAACAATTCATAGCAGATCAATTGAAGAGAAAGATTTATCTGTACTCACCCAAGCTTGCAATTTCTCTGCGAGTTGAAGACCCGGGCCCGCCTGAAGATCAGCAGGAATCGTCGTGGGCGCTGTCCGAGAAGAGATTCCTGGTGGACATCTGGCACTTGGCGGTTGCCTCCCCTTCTTTGCGGGTTACTGTGGAGGTTGTCTGGCTGGATCGGGGCCACGGTTGCAGACCCGCTGGTGCATGATCGGTCTACCCGTTCTGGCTGGTTGGACAGGGTTCACTGTTGCAGACCCGCGGAGGCAGGCTGGGGTGAGTTGCGCCAGGGGCGGCTCTAGGCTCATGGCGGCCCTGGGCAGGGAGCGTAGGTAGGGGGCCCCGGAAGAGGGGGTCCGGGTGGGTCAGAGCCCCCCCGGAGCTCAGGAAGGTGTTTTAATAAAACGTCCAGAAAAGGCATTAGATGACCAGTATCTGCGGCTGCTCCTAGCCTTCCTAATTCGTCTCAGAACGATAAAATTTAGGAGGAGGAGGATATTGTTACACACGACTTGACCAGCAGTGGGTAGGGAAAAAAAGAAGCCAATCAGGAACCTGGAAGAATGCAGGCGTGGAGGCCAGTGAAGAGGGGGGTTCAGGGTGTTTGGAAGTGGAACAGAGCCGGAGGCTGCCAAATCCCTGCCAGGGGCCGCCACGCAAATATGTATCCATCTTCAGAGGATTATTATATTAAGGATATATATTGGCGTGGCGGCCCCTGTGGTTTGGTGGCCCTGTGCAGGTGCACAGCTTGCTCATGCCTAAGGCCACCCCTGGTTGCGCTCAAACGGGTGGTCCCGGTGTGCTGCTGGCGGTGGCCAATCCGAAGATCTACAGGAGGTGTCAATGGCACGGACCGTGCCGAGAGTACGGTGGACCGTGCGGCACTTCAGAGGGGGCTTCTCTGTCATTACGAGCTGCGGGGGAGGACTCCTAGGTAGATCGGGGTCGCTGGCCCACAGTGGCTGGACCGGTCTCCTCGAGCTGACTGCAGGATTGGTGGGGAGGAGTTGGAGCCTTTGTGCCCCCCTGAGTCATGGAGATGCTCACGGTGTTGGGGCATTGTCGGCGGCCTCTGTGGCGGAGTCGTGAAGTCGGCCCCCTGCTGTGGGCAATGGAGGCTGCCTGGATGGGCGAATGCTTCTGTACTTTCTATCTGCCTGTATCTGGATGTTCATCTTTAGCCTTCCGGTCCTACGAGGACTGTGAGGCCGGGGTTGCCGGGGCTGCTTGCATGTGGTTTTTGGTATCGGTGAGCAGCCCTCATTCTTGTGCTTAACCTTGAGGAGCTGACTCGCGCTGGAGGGGCTGCCCTCTTGTGCTGATCCTGGAAGGTCCGAAATGCACAGGAAGGTCTGCCTCGCTGAACTGGCTGTTTTGCTATGGCTGTCTCCCAGTGTGGTTTGTGAGGTGAGTTGAATCATAGCTCTAGATCTTTAGGGATGCATGGGGAGCTGGCACTGACTGCTTCTGCCCATCTCCCACTGTGGTTGCGTGGAGTGGGGAGCAGAGCGCCAAGACCCTTTGTTCGGGTGAGTCGGAGCCCTCCTGCCCCGTGGTTCGAGGAGCTGATAGCAGGGAGGAGATGAAAGACACAATTTGCGGGAGATAGTGAAAGACAAAATTTGCGGCCTCATGTCTCACCTGGGGCCATAAGTATCATCATTGCCATTTGCGATTTCTAAATAGCGATTTTTAAGGAATCGCTATTTAGAAATCACAAAATTGTATGTATGTAGGAAATCGCTTCTTTTTAGCGATTCCTTAACATTCCTAAATTGCGATTAGCAAATTGCTAATCGCAAATTTCCCATTCATTTCTATGGGCCAGGAGGCCCATAGAAATGAAGGGGAAATTTGTGAATAGCAATTTGCTAATCGCAATTTAGGTATATTTTCAAGGGTGCAGGGGTGTCACAAGAACACCCTGCTGCACCCCTGAAAAGGACATTTGTGGGCATATGGCGCACAAACATGCCCTAAGGGCATGTATGAGCGTCATATGGTACCTTTGGATTTTAAATAAATTGCTTTTTTTAAAGAATTTGCAACTTACCACCAACTATAAGTTGGTGGTAATTTTCGAATCCTTATGGGCATTTTTGAATTGATTTTCCATTGTTACATTGCATTTAAGGAATCGCACAATTTGCAATTCCTTAAGTGCAATCGCAAAATAAGGAATTGCAAATTTTGCGATTCCTTATTTTGCTGCCAAAATGTTTCATATATACCATTTAGCTAATTAGCATTCGCAAAGGCCGAAATTCTGTGAATTTCGGCCTTTGCGAATGCTAATTTGCTTGATACATATGGCCCCTGGAAACTCTGCCCAGTCCCCTGAGGGCTGTGCTACTGAAACTGTTTACAAGTGGGAGGGAGCCGAGGAGGTTTGAATCTCACTTGAACCTTGGACATTGGAGACATATCCAAGGTTTGTTTATGAGCACCGCCCCCTGCTGGGAAGGAGCCTCGTTTTTCACAGGGCTTGAGTCAAAGGATCTTTGATGGGTCACCACTTTCTCCTTCTGTGTTGTTCATGGTCACCAATTTCTCCTTCTATGCTGTTCTGGTCCCTGCTATTAAAGACCAATGCTAAATCTATGATCAGTGAGGCGGGACACATTCACTGTCTAGTATATGGGGAGGACATATTGGCTTCAGTCAAAATGCACCAGTCACATTTGTGCCACTCTCTGTCCGGACATTATTAGAAAGGTTGGCCTGTCCCCCCTGGCACACGCGGACTCTGCTTGATTGCAATTCACCTGGCAGTTACAAGGCTCTAGGCTTCTGCTGGGATCTTTCGATTCAACTAGTTACCATACCGCAATCATCTACCCGGTCTTCTTCTAATGGCCTGACACGGGTAGGCATGAATGCTTGCAATATTACTTACCCTCCCAACCTCTTGAAGAAGGCAGCTAAAACCTTCAAACACAATCTACTTAAATGCTACCCGGAAACCCTCATCTCTGATACTTCCCTATGTGCATCCAAGGGCATAGTGGTGACAGACCTTATCTTCTACACTACCAGAAGAGCCAAGTGGAGAAGATTTTTTATGGATAAGCTCCGCTCCAAAGCCCTATATAAAACCCCACAAGTTTTTGTATTAACATAACTCTGTCTCTTTTCCTCAAGGCTGAACTGACCATCTCCCTCTACAATAATGGCAAGATCCTCATTCAAGCCTCCAACATGTACTTGAATCGGTTTGACAATACTTTTTATAAGATGAAAAACTCACTCAATAACCCTAATACTAATCCCAATCTAGGCCATCTCAACCTCCCCATTACGGCAACTCCTCCCGCGCCCTTCCTTCCTATCTTCCCTACAAACATCCTGAGCGTCAACCCCAAATTTACCAGGCCTAAACATGTTAATCTTCCCATTACGACTGAACCGCCTGCTACTTCACAATCGGGGGGCACACCCTCCACCCCACCTCTCTTTTGTTGATCCACTCTGATACCGACCGCAACACAACTGAGTTTAACTTTCCCAATACCAACCAGGACACTACAGTCCTCACATCTCCTAATGCCAGTAACCCTAATCTGACTCCGGCTCCCAACACCAGTAACTCGAACCTGATTGATTCTCCGTCCCTGCACACAACTTTAAACCCCAGCGCCCTTCCTCTGAACGCCCTACGCCCGCCCTCCTCCTCTACCTCTACACCTATTGCACAAGATACTACCTTAGGGCCTCCCTTTTCTCTGAACTCTCCTAGACCAACCGCAGCATCTCGCTCTACACCCATGGCACAGGACACCACCAGTGGCCCCCCAACTTGCCTCCTCAACCTTCCTTTTAGATCTCTGACTCCATCTATGCCAATCCCACTCAACCTTTGGAGCCTGCAACTGAGCTCAAGCAGGGATCTACATCCCGGTGCAATCGCTGCAAGGAGAAGGGACCTGTCCCTGCATCTTATTCTGGACAGGTACCTGACTGTGACAGCCTTAGACGGCTTGAGGATAAACTGGCTGAACTGAAGTTAGACCTCCTTACTGTAACAGATAACCTCCAGTCCCTCCTAGAATGCTCATTGAAGGAGAAGTTGTGCAAACCCCATCCTCCCCGGGGTAATCCCCCTACACCCCCAGCAACTACTTTTAGTGGTGGAATAGTAAGGTCCACTGATAATTGCCTGAGTAACCCTCGCTGGCCCACTCCTCCTCTTCCCAAACTTCACTCTTGAACCCCTAGAATCCACCCTCCAATGTTGAAGGTTGGCACACTCGCACTTTTACTATCTTATGAGGACAACGCGGTCTCTCTTAGCATCATACCAACTATCACATCTGATCCGGATAGAGAACCTAGCGTTAACTTTAGATCCTTGAATAAGGATAACGTACTTCAGATTTCCATGTCTCACCTAGTTGTAGCAACTACAATCTCTCATATCAAATCATGCTTCCCAACTGCAGATCAGCAGTGAAGCATGCAGCGGATATCTCCGAACTTATCATATCACAAGATCTAGACCTCCTGATTCTTACAGAAACTTGGCGTAATGACTCCTCCTCCCCAATTCTTGACATTGTAATCCCGCCTGGCTATTGACATTATCAGATGCAATAGGCCTTTTAAATCTGGGGCGGGCATTGCCTGAATCCATTGGTCCAGCCTTGTTTTGAAGCAGTCTAATAAGGACTTGATGTCCTCCTGTGAGCACCTAGTCACTGAAATTTGGAACAAGGGCAATAGCTTCACTCGCTCTATCATCCCCCTGGGGATAGCCTGCTTTTCGTAGAACAATTGATGGAATTCATCTCTATCAGCTCAGCCCACCACTCTAACCATGTCTTCCTCTGTGACTTCAGCCTTCACTGGAATGACGCCAATTACCCACTAGTTTGCTCTGTTAAGTCTTTCCTCTATGACCTTAACTATATACAGGTCTGCAACAGACCCACCCACTGCAAGGGCGCTACCCTGCACCTCATCATAGCTAGGATCACATCATTTAATTGGATGCCATAGTACTATGTGATTGGTCTGATCATCACCTAATCTTCTTTCACATTCTGGGAAAGGTACCACTTAGACAAGGTCAACCACTCAAAAACAAGCAACTGACTCGTAATCTGAGAGACATCAACATCGCTAATCTATCCAACATGAGTAAGAATCTTCTGGCACCTCCTAATAACATTAATAATTTGGAAGAGCTGCTGGATCATTACTTTAACTTCATGTCAAAAATTCTGGACTCTACAGCCCCGAAGCAACTCAAAAGGATTCCTTGCAAACAATCCAAATCTTGGTTCAATGGTGCCCTCAATGACGAACGTTGCAAACTGAGGCTCTCTGAGAGACACTGGAGAGATACCCCCTCCACCTCTAGCCTCAAACAGCTAAGGAAGATGAGAAGCTCTTATAACAAACTCATTCGCAGTGCTAAAGCAGATCATTTCAGAGATCAGCTTGACAGTGCTAAAAACCATCCCAAGAAACTGATTGATATCATCAAACAACAGGCTAATCATATTCCAGCAATCAAATCCGCTGAACCTAGTGAGGAGGACTACTCTCTGCACTTTTCTGAAAGGTCTAGGAATATTGGGCGGGAGCTACAATTTGCCGCTGCTAATCTTTTGTTCATAAGCTCCTTGGGTGTAACTGTACCTACGACAGTGTGCGCTACGCTTTACCCCACAGAGTACGCACCCAAAAACAATGCCTGCTGGAATACCTTCCGACTTCCGGTTTTGCAGGAGGTGTCTCACTCTTTGCCATCTCTTAAGCCATCCAACCATTTCAGTACTCCACTCCCCGCCAAGTTTCTCAAAGACCTCAACGTGGCCATTCTGTCTCTCTGGTCCAGGATCATCCAACAATCTCTCTTACAGGGGAGGATTCCCGACTGCCTTAAAATGGGGCAAGTCACACACATCCCCAAGAAGCCCAATGCAGACCTAACAGATCCAAATAACTTTTGGCCGATCACCAACATCATGTCTTTAGCAAAATTGCTCAAGATATGCGTTCACACACAGCTACGCGACCACATCGAGAAATTTCAGCTCCTAGACCAACATCAATCAGGATTTAGATCAGGTACAGAGACAGCTCTAACTCACATTGTTGATGATGCCTTGAGAGTTCTTGAACAAGATACGCCTTGTCTCCTAATTCTTCTGTACCTGTCCTCTGCTTTTGAAACTAACAAACATGATAACTTGATTGGCCTTCTTCAATATAGGATGGGCTTATCTGGCCCTGTCCTAAATTGGTACTGATCTTTCCTGCATAACCGAACACAAAGAATCAAAGTCAACCAATCTTTGGCTGCCAGCACCACGGTCTCTATTGAGGTACCTCAAGGATCTGCACTCTCACCCACGCTCTTCAATTTATTCAAGGAACCTCTATTCTGAACGATTCAAACATTCAGTACCACATGTACGCAACACTCAACTATATTTAAAGTTCTCTTCTCCAGATGACATTAAAACTCTTAATGGAGCCTGACCAAAATGGCAAGATGGCCGCGGGTGGGTTGAGGTGAATAGTCGCACTAGAACCTCTCTCCCATCTGGTTTGATGAATTTGGCTTAAACGGAGCGCTAGTCTTCCCCCAGTTAAAATCGGAAAGGATCGTTATTGACTTTTGCCTGGAAACACAAAGTCGGGATGATGTGATGCTGGAAAACGCTCTTTTTCAAAAAGCAGCGCTGACAAATGCCAGCTATCTCAGAGATCTCGGGGACGCAGTGGCAGCTGAAGTCGGCAGGTGGGCAAGGAGCCTAAAGTGGAAACTTGGAGTCTTAAAAATTAATCTAGCCAAGCATTCGGCAAATATTGTAGCATTAGGCCTAAAAGGCTGGAGCAGTACGATTCCAGATAAAATGCCGCCAAAACCTGCAAAGATCGACAAAAAGAAAAGCAAGGAAGACACCGAGACGGAACTGAACAACTCAAATCTCGCTGCATCGGAGACACCCGTCACGATGAAATCACAGGTACCAGCCAAGAACCCAGGAGCGATAAGGAAAGTGTTTGTGCCACCCATTAAGAAAAAAACGGACATGAAAGGGAAACCGCTGGGGGACGAGCGCACTAAAACAAATGAGAAAGCGGCGATCCTCAAAACTAAAAGCAAAGTAACCCCTCTTAGACAGCCCACCCTACCTGAAACATTCACCCGACCTGGTTGTACGGACAGCGGATCAACCAGCAGGAGCCCGGATGCAACCAGCGTTACAGAACAAGTGTCCGATACTGGTATAAGGCAAAGGAACGTCCTCGAGGATGCAGCAGCAGCGGCAGAAGCAGGAGCTCGGAACATGAGAGACGCCGAGTCAGTAGTTGCTAAGCAACCAGCAGCGGAGTCTTCTGTGAGACACGAGCAGGACGCCAGCAGCAAGGTAATAGCTGGGAATACGGGACAGAGGGCTGGGGCAAATGCTGAAAGGGAAGATGAAAGAGAGTTGTCTCAGAGGGGGTTGCTGGAAGGCAAGAATAAGGAGGCTGATGAAATTGACAATAACAAAGAGCTGAAAGTATTAAAAGAGGCAGAAGGGCCAAGTGCACATGAGAAAGCCGACGATATGATGCAGGCGATCATGCAGGTGGAAGCAGAGCTAATGGCTAGATCCCCCAATCCTTCATGGGGAAGCACAGTTAGTTTGATGCATGAAAAGTCAATACTTGGTCACCCTAAAGAGGAGGATATATGCTCATTGGAGGGAGACCGTTTTTTTTCAGTCGATGAGGATTCCGACCCAGCTCAACATGAGAGGAAGGGTTCAGAGCTGGAGGAGGAGGAGGAGGAAGAGGCGGAGAAGGAGGATGAAGACGATGAGGAGGATGATTCGTGGACAGCCTCTACCTCCTCAGAAACTGACATTGATAAGGAATCTACATTAAAAAAGAATCAGACAAGGAGGCATAGGCACGAAAGGTCACTGACAAGGGGTGCTGAAAGGAAGCTGGACTGGGACTACTCAGCTACATCGCAGACATACCAAGAAGAGTCGGAAGCAGGTTTGAATCAGGGAGACGCATTTGGAAGAGTGTTTAATATGCTGAAACAAATACAAACAGAAGCAAGATCTACAAGTCGGAAAACAAGGCAAGATTTTAGGAGAATCCAAACGACGCTCAGGAAAACTAACAAACTATATGAAGGCTTGGCGGGGAGAGTCTCCGAGGTTGAGAAGAGAACGGGCAAGATGGAGGATGACTTTCGTAGTTTTAGTGAATTTAAAGTACAACAAGAGAAGAAAGCGGATGACATTCTATAGAAGATGGAAGATTTTGAAAATCGCCAAAGGCGGAACAATGTTCGCATTTTGGGAGTGGCGGAAGGGCTTGAAGAGCAAGATCCAAGGGGTTTTGTGATCAAGTTATTAAGGGGGGCATTCCCTGAGTCCCAGTGGCAGTGGGAGGCAGAGGTACAGAGAGCACATAGATTCCCCTTTGTTCAGCGGAAGATATACGGAGCTGAAGGAGGGTCGAAACCTCCACTCCCTCGAGCAATTTTGGTGTATGTTGGGAACTTCCTACTCCGGGAGGAACTCATCCAGAAAGCAAAGACCAGATAGCAAAAGATCGGTGGAGGGTGTTACATTTTTTACGAGACCTGATTTCTGCCACGTGACAGTAGAGAGGAGGTGGAGGCTCAGAAGACTGATTTCGGAGTTTCAGGCTCTTGGATCAGAAGCATATCTGCTATTCCCTGCCAGGTTGAAAGTGGTTACGAAGGGCAAGGTCAGGATGTTTATATCAGAAGTGAAAGCGCAGGAGTTTATTCAGGATTTGGAAAGGGCGAAGAAAGAGGGACACTGAGGGATAAAGGTTCTTTGTTGGAGAAAGGGGGAGGCACATTTCAGGAGATGGGAGAGGGGTGCGACTAACTCAACCAGGAAGCGTCCACATATAGGTCATTATTGACCTATTTGCCTGTAGGGGGGGGAAGGAGGGGATAATCAGGGGAGGTGGGGGGGAAGGGAAAGCAAAAAACAGTTGAAGCGTATGATTTTGATAGGGCAGTTAGCACACATTGACTATGCATTTTGTTTGTTGTTTAAGTTTCTGAGTAAAGTAGGAGGGAGGAACAATGAAGGACGGGGGGAGAAGTCGAAAGAGATAGCTGGGTTAGGAAGAGTTGGCTCTTTTTTCAGTATAAAATGTCATGTAAGATTGTTTCCTTAAATGTATGTGGCTTGAATGATCCAAGGAAGAGGACAAATGTAGCGGCATACCTAAGAAATCTGCAAGTAGATTTAGCATGTTTACAAGAAACGCATATAGAGGAAAAGCAGATTTATTTAATGAACCAATTGGGCTTTGACGTACTTGCAGCTAGTAGGCAGGGATCTAGGACAAGAGGAGTTGTTATCCTGGGGAGAAGTAGAGAAGTGACTGTTAAAAGAAAGAAAGAGGACCGCTGGGGTAGATGGGTAATGACGGAACTAAATGTTAAAGGGCTCACTGTCACATTAGTAAATATATATGGTTCTACTGAGGACGATTCAGAGATCTGGGAGTTTTTAGATATAGAAATGGCACAGTGGCCCGAACCAATAATCTGCTGTGGTGATTTTAACATGCATGACCCTACAAGCTCATTTATGAGTACAGGCGCAGTGTATAATGGTAGAAAGAAAAAAGTAAACAGGGCCATTACTAATATGGTTAAAAATAATCTTCTGGCAGATCCCTGGATAATGCAACACCCATTGGTAGATGGTAGCACCTTTTTTTCGGCACCTCATCAGGTGTTGGTGAGGCTAGATTACTTTTTAGTCTCTAGGTCCTTGGTTTTGGAGACACAGATAGAGAAGCAACCAAGAACTATATCTGACCATAGTCCATTGATATTATCAGTTAAGGTCGCGCAAGTGCAGAGTAAGAGGTCCACATGGACGTTTGAGAGGAGTCTGCTCCAAGACCTTGAATATAGGAAACATATGGAAGAGTGGATTAGGTTATTTTGGGAAATCAATCACGGAACAGCCTCAGTAGGGCAAACGTGGGATTGTTTTAAAGCAGGCATCAGAGGAGAAACATTAAGCTACGTGTTGACCAGACGTAAGAAAGAGAGGTTAAGGAACGAAACTATTCGGCAAAAGCTGATCATAGAAGAAGGAAAACTAGTTGCTGCAGTAAGATCTAAGTCTAGCTTGGAAAATATATTATTAACAATAGTAGCACTAAAGGCGGAAGCGGTAGAAAGTCTCTCGAAAAGGTCTGCTGAAAAATACTTGGCTAAGAAAGAAGAGTTATATGAATGTAGTGAGAAGGTGGGCCACATACTTGCGGTTAAAGTTAGACAGCAAAGGGCGGATGCAGAAATAAAAGAGATATTAGATCCAATGGGTGTCACTGTTACAGGCTCAGATGAGATAAGAGAGGTTTTTAGAGGATTTTATGAAAAATTGTATACACAGGGTAACACGGAGGACATAGAGGAAGTTAGGAATTATCTTGGAGGTGTGTGCTCATCCTCTGTCACAAAAGAAGAAGGTGAAATGCTAGACTCTACCTTAGGTCTGGAGGAATTTATAGATGCATTAAATAGCCTACTATCAGGAAAGGCAGCCGGACCTGATCAAATTCCGGTTGAATTTTATAAAGAATTCCGTGACTGTTTGCTGATTTATATGTTTGAAGTTATGGTATATGTACAACAAGGAGGGCTATCACCAGATTCTTGGCGTGGGGCAGATTTAATTGTTATTGCTAAAAAAGGGAAGCCAGCAACCCTTCCTGGATCCTATAGACCCATCACATTGATGAATTCAGATAGCAAGGTTTATTCTAAGATGTTGGCAAAGAGATTAGCAGGTTGTATTGAGCATTTGGTGAGCCCATCACAGCATGGTTTTATACCCGGGAAGGGTACCACTCAGCATATTAGGACACTGATCACTATGATCGATGTTGCAGATGTCACAGGCGACCCTATTTCAGCACTGTTTTTAGACGCCGAGAAGGCTTTCGATAGGGTCGCCTGGGATTATCTATGGGAAACTATGAAGTGGTGCGGTATTGGCTCAGGCTACATACGAGCTATGCAAGCTTTATACAGAGACCCGGTGGTTAAAATCAGAGTAAACGGAGGGCATTCGGATTTAGTACATGTACAACGGGGGACTCGTCAGGGTTGCCCATCTTCTCCATTGTTGTTTGCTCTGTACATAGAGCCATTTTTACGTAAACTAGAGGGAAACCGTTTTATTCAACCTATGTCATTCAATGGCTACACTGTGAAAATTCTTGCCTATGCTGACGACGTGGCTATATTGACTCCAAATCCGGATATAGCCATGGTTGGAGTAGAGGCAGAAGCGCATGAGTTTGGGACGATTTCAGGGTACAGCCTAAATAAAACTAAAACCCAGATTATTCTGAACAGGTTTGCATCAAGTCTAGATAGCAGGGTGGTCAGCAATGCAACTTATCTAGGGATTGATGTATCTGTAAAATTGGAGGAACTAGTAGAGCGCAACATGGAACCATTGCTTACGAAGGTTAAAAAAGACCTGGAAAGGATAAGTAATTTACATCTTTCTTTGGTCGGATCCACAAATGTGTTGAAAATGATGGTCCTGCCTAAATTTTTGTATTTATTCAGGTCAATACCTCTGATTTTTGAGAACAAATGGTTCAATAGGTTGGAAAGTCTGGCCAACAGATTTATCTGGGCAAGAGGAAAAACTCGCAGGGCTTATAAATTTATTACCCTGCCAAGGGATAGAGGGGGGTGGGGCGCACCAGATTTTAGATTATACTTTTTGGCTGCTGCACTCCAGTACATGCAGGGATTAATTGGAGGAGGTGGTGGGGTATCAAAGCCCATTAATATGTCAATTGAAACCTATACAATGATACTAGGACAAAATACTGTCAACGGATTCCTGTATTATACGGATTTGGGGTATCTGAGAAGGCAGCCATATAAGACTCTAAGGCAGAGGTCTTCAATCTGTGGGGCGCGACCCCCGGGGGGGTCGTGGAGTCCTGGGAAGGGGGTCGCAGATTCTGCCAGAGTGCAGTTCCTGGCGTCAGGCTGATCGAGGGTGCTCAAGGCGGAGGCTGCCTAATTCACACCGAGGTGTGAAAAACATCAAAGCCTCGTTAACAAGTAAAGGTCTTTTAAAGACCTGTGATAACACTCTGGTGTGCCTTTTGTGTCCAAGCTGTTTCAGGCAGGCTGACATACACGAGCTGGGGGGGGGGGGCGTTCAATGGACTTAGCTGTGGGTTTATTTTTACTTTTAACGTTTTATATAGCGCTAGTTTAACCCGTAGGTATCAGAACGCTTTACAAATACACAGTAAACAGCAGAAGGACATTACAATCATATCATTGGTTCAAGTCCCACGAGCCCTCATACCTGACGCCTGTGCAGGAGGAATGTGGCTGAGAGTCTGTTCTTCATGGTGAGATGTTTTCACAGCCGGCTACCACCCCCCCCCCCCCCCCCCCCCTAGCAGGGAGGCACAGAGATGCCCTCCCATGAGAGAGGAAGACGAAGCAGAGAGATACTGACCCCCCCATGAGAGAGGCACAGACAAGGTGGGTGAATGAATGAATGATGGGTGGATGGATGAAAGGGTGGACGGATGAAGGATGTATGGATGGATGGATGAAAGGGTGGATGGCTGTATGGATGGAAGGATGAAAGGGTGGACGGATGTGTGAAAAGGTGGGTGGATGAATGATGAGTGGATGGATGTAAAGATGAAAGGGTGGATGGATGGATGAAGGATGGATGTGTGAAAAGGTGGGTGGATGGAGGATGGAGGGATGGAAGGTTGAAAGGGTAGATGGATGAGGGATGGATGTATGGATGGATAAAAGGTTGCATGGATGAATGATGGATGGGTTTGTGAAAAGGTGGGTGGATGAGTGATGGGTGAATGGATGGATGTAAGGGTGGATGGATGAAGGATGGATGGATGAAGGATGGATGGAAGGATGAAAGTGTGGATGGATGGATGAAGGATAGATGTATGGATGAAAGGGTGGATGGATGAAGGATGGATGTATGGGTGGGTGGATGCATAAAAGGTTGCATGGATGAATGATGGATGTATGTGTGAAAAGGTGGGTGGAAGAATGATGGATGGATGGACGGGTGGATAGGTAAAGGATGGATGTATGGATGGAAGGATGAAAGGGTGGATGGATGATGGATGTATGGATGGATAAAAGGTTGCATGGACGAATGAATGATGGATGGATGTGTGAAAAGGTGGGTGTGTGGATGGACGGGTGGATAGGTAAAGGATGGATGTATGGATGGAAGGATGAAAGGGTGGATGGATGAAGGATGGATGGATGTGTGGAAGTGTGGGTGGATGAATGATGGATGGATGGATGTGATGAGGTCTAACAGGCGCATTTATGGTTGTCGATAGTTGTTTATGATGAGGAGTACCAGTTTCTAGAATCTTTTGTCGGAAGGGGGTCCTTACGCCTAAAAAGGTTTTACAAGGGGGTCTCGGCATCAAAAAGTTTGAAGACCTCTGCTCTAAGGGCAGCACTTAAAATCTGGAGCATTTTTTTAAAAAAGACTGGCATGGGTAGATTTAATAGGTACACCAAAGTCTATAAAAACAACTCCTTCCCTGAAGAAATCTTTTCTGATTTATTAATGGCGGAATGGGAGGGCAAAGGGATACATCAAATTGGGGATTTAGTTAACTCAGAGGGTATAATACAATTTGAGGAATTGATTAAAACATATAAAATAAATAGAAGGGACTTCTTTAAGTATCTTCAGATTAGGAGCTTCCTTAGGAATAAACAAGGAGGGCCATTGGGCTTTCACCCAACTGAGCTGATGGAAGGGCTAATTACGGGGGAGGAATACTCCATTAGGCTAATATATGCTGCACTGGCAAAAAATAGACCGGATGATCTAGATAAACATAGGGCCAAATGGGGGGAAAGGATAGAGGCCACACCTGAATCATTTAACGATTCACTGGAGCTAGGTCGGTCTATCCTATGTTCCGCCCCCTTGCAATCCCAACACTACAAAACGCTATTTTCGCTATACTACACCCCAGCCAGGATCGCGAAGTGGGGGGGTACTGAGGGTACTACGTGCCCCAGGTGCAATTCTACTGAGGCAGATATTGTCCACATGTTTGCTACATGTCCCCAATTATACACATTAATTAAGGATGTCGAAAATTTTCTAACCAACTCATTAAAGATCAGGTTAACTTTTAGTGTGGGCTTAATCATGCTGGGCGTGGACGTAGAAAACGAGTATTCGGATCCAGGTGATGCAATGTTTTTGTTTATGGCAGCGGCTGTCTTTAGATTAATGCTAGCCAGGGTATGGTTAGATAAGAATCCTCCGACCCTGCAAACATGGTTATCAAATCTCATCGCCACACATAATTTAGAGAAATACATATATGCATGGAAGGGTAGGAGTGGGAGTGCGCGAGGTATTAAGATATGGGGACCTTTGGAGAAATGGAGAACAGGAATAGGTTGATTTATTTTGTTGATTGTGTTTGTTATATAATTTGATATATGATATATGTTGTCTTGGCCTCCCCCTTTGGCGGTTAAATAGTTTTAATTTAAAATTTATTTGGCTATATTGCAAGACGAACAAATGTATGAGCAAAATGCTGTATTCTTTTTTTTTTAAATGTGTGCTTTTTGAAAGGTAAAATAAAATATATTTAAAAAAAAAAAAACTCTTAATGGAGCGCTTAAAAAAACTCAACAATGGCTTACTCATAACCATCTGTTACTTAATTCCCTCAAAACTGAATTTCTCCTGATTATCTCCCGCAACCACGAGGCCCCCACGAAAAACTAGATCAAAGAAATCTCTGCACTCAACTGCACGACGCATATGTTGGATTCCGCTTTTCCTTTAGGTGTCACCCTTGACAAATTTCTAAATATGCAAGGCCACATCAGTGCCACCATTAAGAGTGCCAATCATCAGCTCAACACTCTTAGGAAAAGCAAACCTTTCCTACCTCCTGAGGACATACAGTCAGCAGTCCAATCTTTAGTTATCTCACAACTAGAATATGGCTTGGTGACCCTAGCTGGGCTTCCTAAATCTAGGTTAGCTCTGCTGAGAGCTACTCTGAATGCCTCTGCCAGACTAATCACAGGTACCAGAAAGCATGATCATATTACACCTGACTAAATCCAGCTTAGCTGGCTTCCCATTGAAGCAAGGATTCACTTCAAAATAGCCTGTCTGACTCATAAAGCTAAACACATTTATAGCCCCATTTACCTGCAAAAAAGCTTGAGCTCTCCGGAGCCAGGCGAAACTTAAGAAGCTCCAATACCCTACTTCTGAAACCACCAAAATTCAGCAAAAAAAGAACTTACAATCGCACCTTCTCAGGGCTGGCTTCAAGAATCTGGAATACCCTTCCAACGGAGATCAAAGCCAACCCTTCGACTGCTTCATTAACAAAACAGGTAAAATGACTACTGTTGGAAGAACTTCATCAACAATAGCCCTTATGTCATTTGCTAGACACTGCCTTGTCATGCTTGACAATCATTTTTACTTTGTGTGTCGAAATGTATGCGTGACAATTATGTTTTTGATACATGTGCTTGACAATCATTTTGTATTCCATAGTTATTTGGAAGCAGTTAGATGCTTAAACTGTAGTGTAGTTCCTATATTCCCAATAGGCTCTGCGCATTGGAATAACATAAACGATAGTTTAGACATAGGACTGAAGTCGACTAGGTCTCTATTGAGTATGTTAGACTTAATTGTGAATGTCAGCTAGCTCAGACGTCACTAGAAACTTCTCGAATAAACAATAAGGGATTAGTTTATGACAACCATATAACATGACAACTTTGTTCCCCAAGAATAAGAAATATATCTTCAGAGTCACAGAAATAATAGATGGCTGTTTCACTCAGTCAATCGTGCATTCTTCGTTTCACCAGGGTTTTTGCAGAGAAATAGAGAGACTGGCATTTTCAATAAAAAGGTTTTTTATTGAGCAGTCTTCTTTCTCATGCAAGAGAAGTTAATTGCAACAATCGTAATACTTGCTATGAAGTAAAGTGCGTACAGTAAAAAGAGTATTACGAAATAATACTGTAAAAGCATGATATGGTTTCTAAGCCATAAGATACTCAAAATAGATAAAATACATACAATGATAAATAGTGACTAAAAGTACTCAACTGGTGCATCTAAAATACGCCTACCCCGGTGTACCTAACCTAAGTCTAGTACAAGGGAAGAGGTAAGTAAGGTGTAGCTTGAGTTAAATAGTTTCTGCCAAGAATCTATCCAAGAATTCTCTAAGGGTCTAATCAGCTCCGTACCTTGGTTATAGAATGAAGGAGGTCTTGTATCTCTCTCTCAGGACTCGATCTCCCAGTAACCCGCAAGGCTAGAAGGGAAACACTGAAGCTGGATTTCTTGGCACTCGCTACAGCAGGGCATCGGGCAAGTAGTTAATCGATCTGCTCCAAAACCACTGTGTGTTTGCTAGGGAAGATGTGGGTATATTTATACCTGGAAGGTGCCGAGTTTGACGTAAGGGTGGACATAATAATGTCACTAAGAACTCGAAGTTCTGTACACGCTCCAGGAGTTCTGGGACAAATCAATACTGAAGCAGGGGGAAATCCCGTACTGCTGAAGGCTGGTTGTCTTCAAGAACTCTTTGTACTCTAGGAGCTTAGTGAAAGTAGCTATGCCGTATTTGGACTGCATTGGCTGTGTCTAAATATGGTTATGAGTCTTATGCCTATATAAGGATATGATAAGTTATACCTATATAAGGGCATGAATCGGGAAAATTACACTAGAGCCCTAGACATGTTTACAACACCCACTCTACGTAGAATGTCCATCTTTACTAAATACTAAGCAGTTATAACATTTCTAAGCATGTGTTTACAATCCCACCCCAAAAATACATAAAAATGCATTTGAAATGTTTTGTACACGAAAAATGAGTATTGTACTGTACGTTTTCTAAGCAGTGGTATCATTCAAATAATGCATATAGTTTTACATTTGGAATGCTGACTGAATGATTCACGAAATTACATTTATGAAATGGCTCTTAATACAGAAGAGAAGGTCGAGACCATTTCATCAAAGATTTATATAAGACTGTACATGTGCTAGAGGCTAAGTTTAAATATTGTCTCTAGGTTCCAAAAATAGAAATCTTGTTCTCTAAGAATAGTTCTACATTAAGCAGATTACTCTGTGCCAAAATAAAAAGGTAAATATTTTGGCAATGAGAAAAAATAATTTAGTTGTAGTAAAAAATGGTTCCAAATTTTAGAAGTTCTGTTTATCAAAACTGAAGGCCGAAATCAAAGTTTAGGGAATGCTGTGTGCTTGTTTTTCAAGAGTTATTCTCGTTGTTAGGAGAAATCATTAACCTCAGATAGGCTGGCAAAGAATTCGTCTACCACAGTAGGTGAAAGTTGGGCCATTTCCGAAAAAGTAGAAATAGTGCATATGTGAGATGCATTACCGTCAGCGTGATCTGGATCAGCAATGTTCACAGAAAGTTATACCTGTGTGCCGCTTTCATCTAGTACCTCACCGCCACCTAGTCGTAATGGTGAGGTCTCAACGAATGCCGTCATCAGAATTGGTAGCCGCTTGGGACAACACGTTGCATGAGCCGTTACCGAACCAAGTAAAGTATCGACATCCATAGATACTGCTAATGGAAGTGAGAGACAGATGTCTAACACGCATTCTTCTCCGCAGAGCAGGCATCGTAGAACAGGTAAGATGCAATCTTGCCAGATTGGTCTGGATGATAGAAACCATGTGGTATTCAGATCTCTTAGACGAGCCAAGCCGAGGACCTGTGTTATCTTATTTCGGTACCGCATTGCCTGGATCGTTTGTTCCATGGTAATCTGGGTATCACTGGTGACTGGACTTGCCATATCGGAGCAGAAGGAACAAAAATAGAATTCCTGCTACCAGTCCCAAAATGAGAGGCAGACCGCCGAACACAGAGTGCACGAAATTTGGGAAAATGCTCAGGACTGCTTCAAAGGGTGCTAACAGTCCCGAAAAAATTGTCTTAAATACATGTGCGATGCCACTGGTATCTGACATGTTCAAAATTTGACCTAACATTTCTACGAAATGTACAGGGCAGTTTGTTGATAATAATGTATGTATCTCTGCTGAGGTCCTTGCAACTTGCAGATCATACATTTTTCTAGACGAGGTCGAAGGCACAGTTTTTTGTAAAAGAATGGCTTTCCTTCTGCTTAATGTATCAATTTGAATAGAAGAGATATTCAATGAAGGCCAAATCGTTGCCTCCTTGTCCGCCTTGCTGTTTGGATACAATACTTGCATAGTATTGAAACTGGAATGTTATTATTGGTATTTTTATGGTACCATGTATTATCCATTCAATGACAGGCCTCTCGGAAAATGTTAATGGTAATCTTTCTAGTTTTTCAATGCTCAGCACCGTACAGTCTACTCCTTTTTGTGCCAAAGAGATTTGTTTCTCTGTAAGGTTAAAGATAGAAAATAATGAGGTTGTGTTGATTAGACGCCAAGGGACGTAGCCTGAACGCAGATTTTGTAACGTCCAGCCTAACTGTACAATAGAACGTAATTGGGACTGGCCATGTTGTAACATTAGCATATCCTGTTCTATTATATCAATAGCAGATGATACAATGCTGTCCAAAGAATAAATTCTGGAAGACAGAGTTGTTAACCCATTGTCCACTACAGACAGTGTTTTTTCCAAATGAATACGATCAATTTCTCGTATTTTTTCAGCAGTTTCAATTTGCGATACTTTCCAAGCCTCGTTGTAAGCAGCATATATACCGGCGTATATGAAATGTTTTTGACGCTGTTTGCGAGGTCCCAATAAGAAATCCCGCAAGTCAGCACCTTCTTTAAGTAAGGTCAAGTGTTGCTTAATTTCAGGTAGTGTGGATTTCTGTAGCCATTTGAGGCATAGTTTTCCTACCCTGTATGTTGTTATTATCCCTGGATGTTGTCTCTGGGAATATCTTGGGTCTGGCCTGTTCTGTTTGAACCCCTGTGTTTTGTCCAGGAATCTATCTTGACAGGTATTAGTGTCTGTGGGCCATATCAACCATTTTTTCCAATCAGGATGAATTCTGTTTTGGTGTAAAATATGGGACACGTCTAACCCCTCATCTGTAGTGCTATTTCTATCAGGCATAGGCTTTGGTATAGACGGGTTGTTTAAATCTTTTATCATGGCTAGGCCAAGATAGGTTGTTTGTTGAATGGTGTCATTCAGGAACATTATTTGGTCTGGGATCATGCAGGCTCTGAATAATGATTCTTATCCCTGTACTTGCGAATCTTTTGAACCCCAGATTGTTTTTGTTTCAATGTTATCTTTCCAGAATTCAAAACCAAATGTAGACAATTGTTCATAAAATTTTGCAGAATATATCTGTTTTGTATTGGTCAACATATTTTTCATTCCTGTCTTATTCACGTTTTTGAAATAAAACGTTTCTGGATCTGTGATATTAAACCCTGAGAAGTATGGAAATTTCTCATAAAATGTTTTCGAGCTGCCTTTTGGCGGTGTTGGACAATGTTCCCATTGATTATAAGTAAAAACATTTCTAGGTTTTGCAGATGTATGCAAATAGTGGTGCCCATAATGATTAAAGTAATACATTTCTTCATAATCAGATGAACCTTCTAAATAATCATGATCTGTAAATTTTGCTGACATTTCTAAATCAGACATCATATTAATAATAGTCTCAAAGTCCCAATCATCAGAGAAAGTGCTCGGTGAGACAAAGTCACTTAAAGAAACCTTCAACTGGTGTGGATACTTCAAGATTTCAACCGGGCCATAGATGTTGTAATCAGTGGCGTCCCATGCTACACCACCAGGTATAGGAATGGCTGTGATGTTTACTGATGACAGGTCTCTTTTTTCAACATGAGATGACTTGTGAGGTTTTAGGACCAAGTTGATTTTCTGACTTGCTGTGTCCATTGTACTGTATTTTCCATCAGTCATTCTTCCCAAGCTTAAAACCAAAATGAGCCAGAGCAGGAGGAAAAGTACACCTAACACAATCCACAATTAAATCCATGGTGAAATCAAATATATTTCTCCAAGTTGATGAAAGAGTTCTGTTATTTTTTCTTTGAATGTTTTGTTTGCTGGCTTTTCTTCATGTTCACTGGGATCTTCAGAACAGTCATCGAAATTGATGAAATAGCCAGAGGCAGTTCTGTCAATTGTTGGAATTGCTTCAGGATTGTTATTAATCTTTTTAGTTGCTTCTTCCTTTGTCATTTCAGTATAGTCAGAGGCTACATCATTGTAGACAGGTGATTCTTGACGAACTGTTGCAATTTGGGTTTCAAGAGGCACAAGTTCCATGGCTTTGTTGAATAGTCCGTTTTTTATTCACTGCGGGTTTATCAAATGTGATTAGTCTTTCAGTTTGAACCTTTTGAATTGTAGCAAGGTTTGGTCTTCTGCTACATCTTGGGAGTCCACTGGGCCTACTACTTATTATTGGCCACATGGTTGTGGTTTTACCAGGTCGATTGATACAACTCTGTTCTCCTTTTTACCAGTAAGGGGCGGTAGTACTACTGATCTTGTTCCGTTGATTGCTAAGACAGGTACTGCTTTTCTGTAAGAAGGCCCAAATTTCTTCTTCACCACTATCTTTTCTCTGACCAGATCCCCAATCTTTGGAATCCAGACAGGTCTTGCTGGGACAGGTGGTTTTTCTTCAGTGGCCGTTGGCTTTTGCTTTGTGTTACTTAGACTTCTTCTTGTTTCATTTAAGTCCTGTAAAAAAGCCAAACGATCTTTGAGATCAAAGGTTTTTTGTTCCACCACTGAAGTCTGACTATCGAGGTCTTCGATTATCATTCTAGTACCAAACAACAGTTCATACAGAGTTATTCCACCCAGAGAATTTCTTGGCAGATTATTAAGACTACGTTGGACATGTATTAGATGTTTGACCCACCCGTCACCCGAACCTAATACCCTCGCTGTTATAGATTACTTTATGTCACAGTTTTTTCTTTCCACTACCGCATTACCCTCAGGATGGAAGGGACTAGAGTACTGCAATGCAATGCCCAAGCTAGCCATGGCCTCCTTGTAAGCTCGAGAGCTCGAGAGCTAAACGTAGGACCCTGGTCAGAATGTAGCATGCCGATTGCGTATGTGCTGATAAAGACTCGCAAATCTTTTATACCAGTTCTGGCGACAGCCGAGCGCTGGGGCCACATCCAAATGAATCTTGGCTTAGTAGTTTTGGGGCCGCATCCGTCCATAGGGACGCCTGCGTTAAGACAGTCTAATGCTATCTAACAGAGGTGTCTGGGCTGGACTGACTGTGCTATTGTCAGTTACCTGGTCCGGTTCATAACTGCGATCTCTGTTGCAGTTCTGACAATCCATTGCAAAGTTATAAATTTGCACGTTCATTACCGGCCACCAGTACTTCATTTGTAAAGTTAAGATCCCTTGGTGCCTTAGACCCTCTCCCATATGTGCTTCTTGAACCAAGTAAGCCCTCTGTTTCCTGTTTGGAATTACTCTGTCCCCCACTCCAGGGATTTGAGCAAAAGGAACAGTTTGCATCAATTATGTATGTATTTCCGAGTGGATAATTTAGAGGTATCGCCGCATAGTTGCCTTCCATTGAGGCTTTTACTGTTAGTAGCGTTTCACCGTCTATTCTTTTTTTAGAATGCTTAATTGTAGCTACGGAAGCTGTGTGAACAGCTGCCTTTGCGGCTTCATCAGCCAATGAATTCCCTGCAACCTGAACGCCATCACGTTGATGACTCAGTGTATGGATCACGTGAGTCTTTTTGTAGTTCTTTCTGGCAAATACTTGTTCCCAAAGCTTTTTATGCATTATAATTGCCACCTTTCGCATCTTTGAAACCATTTTGAACCCAGTTCTGCAAGTATTCATTGTAAGACTGGACGCAGTAATACGAATCGCACACTATCAGTGTGGGAATACACGATCGGTATTCTCAAGTGCCATCTTAAAAGCCTGTAGTTCAGCTCGCTGATCTGTATAGTCTCCGAGTGATTGGGTTTTAGTGACCATAGGTCTGAATTTACCTTCGCGCCAGCGACCTTTTACAATGGCGCATGCAGCATTGTATACTTGTTTATCCACAATCCAGTGTTGTGCAGTTCCATCTGTGTAGATTACACAGACGTACTGTTCAAGAGGCAGAATTTCGGTCGGCAGAGGACATTCGTACTTGTATTGGAGAAATTCTCGTGTTTTCAAGCTAGGTTCAAAAACGTATTCAACGTCTGTTGCAGCAAGAGAATTAACCCATTGTATCCATCTTGGATGTAAAGCTTTAGCATTTGGAATGCTCGCTTTGGTTACTGCCTCTAAGGCAGGTACAGGTGTAACGACCGATATGCGTTTTCCCTGTGCGAGAGCTCTTCTTTTGCTATAGCAGTTTGAACCGCTGTCAGAATTTTCTCAGTTGAAGTGAATTTTATTTCAGCTTATGTGTACAAGTGTGATTTGTAAGCTATTGGTACAGTTTCACCTTCGTTATAGGTCAGGTATGTGAATCCGCATCTTCCTGGGATGACTCGGATTACAAGGTTGCGTATGTTTACTCGTGTTTGCAGCTTTGTTTTAGCTAACATGTCTGTTTGTATTGAACGTAAAATTTCTGTGTGTTTCTGAGTCCAATTAGTTGGTTTGAAATCAGGTTTTATTAATTCGTAGAGAGGTTTAACCCTCTCTGTGTAATTCAGAACGTAAGTTCTTCCAAAATTCAGGAAACCTAGAATTGATTGTAAGTTTTTCAGCGTTTTTGGTGCTTGGAGCAGCGCACATTTCTCTAAGAAATTGGATGCCAGGCTTTTCCCTTCACTTGATAACTCATATTCTAGAAATAGGACAGTGAGGTGGGCAATCCGTGATTTTTTAAAGTTGAATTTTACCCTTCAGATGCGAACCCAAGTATAATGGTGTTCACTCTTTTCAAGTGCCTGTGCAAATCATAGTCTGTTAGATAGATGTCATCGACATAAGATAATGCCTCATCATCATACATTTGTAGTAACTCTGTTACTCTGGCTGAAAATAATCCTTGGCTATTCTTGAATCCCTGGGGGAGACGGCAAAATTGCCTCTGGGCCCCCATACTTGAGAAAGCGGTCAAATACCTGCTTTCTGGTGCAATGCTTTGACAGAAGAAAGCATTTGAAATATCTAATGCTTTTTTATATTTTTTGTGCACAATGTTATTCATCAGTGCTGCACTGTGTGAATTTTGCACTGCAAATGTTTTGCAACAAGAGTTTAAGTGTCTGTAGTCCAATACTAGACGATATGAATTGTCTGTGAAGTAGTGTGACTCACTGGTTAGAGGCGGCAGACCCGAGAGCAGAGGACGGCTCGGGACCAGGGTTCGATTCCCGGCGCGGCAGGTTTCTGGACCAGGGTCAGCGGACTCGATAATTCTCTCGCCTCGGTGCCCACTCTGATCAGCGATCACACTCGGCAACTCTGGGCATTAGCTTGCCTCATCTTCACTAACGGCCCCACCAGACCGCCGGGGATGCCTGGTCTCACCCTGGAGATACCCATTAAGGGACCATCTCTCAGGGAAGCCAGGAAGGGTTTCGCAGCGGTCGAAGCGCCTTGGGACCCTACGGGTAAGTAGTGCGCTATATAAATGCCAATACATTTACATCTGGTTTGGAGACAGGAAACAAAGGATTGTTCATTTGTGAGGTGCATGTTTCAATCACCCTCTGATACTCAAGTTGATCTAAGATCTCCCTGACTTGTTTTTTAGCTTCTTGCTTAACAGGATACTGCCTTTGTGCAGTAGGTTGATTTTTTAACTGGATTTTAAGGTGAGGGGATAGCTCATCCCATCCTACATGATTTTTATATAATGCAGGGGCTTGGGCCACTGCCCATTTTCTTGCATATGTGTATTTTTTATGAATTGGAATATGATTTGAGAAGGCAGGCATAATCATTTCTTCGCCATGTGGGCACTCCCTAACAAATTCTGGTGGCCAGTCTTTCTCAGCTAGAAGAATATCATAGCCTTTAGATAGCTTCTCCCAAAAGAGAGTTCTTATTTTCCTAGTTATGTCCCCTTCTATATGCAATGTGATTTCATATAATTTATGGGGTACACTAACTCTGGTGTCTGCAGTTTCCACCTGAATGTACTCGTTCGTGTCCACGGTCTCCAGAAGATTCATCAGGATCTTGCGAGCTATGGTCACTTCTGCTGTGCTGTCTAGCATTGTTTGGGCCCACTCTCCGTTCTTGAGTTTTGTCCTCAGGATCCTCGGCATGTTTTATCTTTATGCTTGCTACCTTCTTTTTGGAAAATTGAGATTTTTTACTTTGGTGAGCGGGTTCCTTGTCTTTGGACTTGACGCGCTCTTCTTTATGTTCTGACCGTCCTCTTCTTTCCGATTTCTGTGAGGAAGTCTGAAAAGATCGAGAGGGACATGTATCATTATCTTGATATCTGTCAGGTTTTCTCAAATTATCCCTATTTCTGAGGTTATATCTATTTTCAGAGGGCTCTCTTCGGGAAGACTTGTCTCTCTGTTGAGGAGATCTTCCTCTGGGTTAAGAATATTTTTCTCTAGGAAGAGTTTGTTTATTACTCTCCCACTTTTTTTTTGGAGTAGTAAGATTATTCTCAATAAAAGTTTTTTCAGGATTTTCTGTTAGTTGTGGTTTTAGTGGTTTTCCACCCAAACTATCTCTACCTAATTCTTCATAGGATTTTTCAATTATTCTGGCAAGTTCAAAAGGTTGTTCTGCTATATCTTTTTCTTTAAATTTTTGGCGGATCGCCACTGATGCTGCTTCTCCTTTTATGTTGGCTAGTAGTATAGCCGAGACTTGTTTAAAATCTTTCAGTAATTTCATACCTAGAGTTAAAGCAGGCTCTGGACCGTATTCATTTTGAATCTGTCTTAGTACGTCTGGTATAACCGCCATAGACGGAACACCATGTGTTTTGTATAGATTTAAGCAAAGACTGTTCCCCAAGTGTCACAGTCTTCCACATGTGGTAGGATCCCCAATGGTAAACAGATTGTCAGAATTCTGTGTTTTTCATGAGGTGTACTATCAGGGAATACTGCCTCTATTTGAATAATCTTTTTAGCCAACCAGAACGGAATTTGTTACCGTTTTGCGGGTAATTTACCAATGACTGATTGTAAAGTCTGTGGTGTAATTTTGTTTGTATTCCCCTGGTGAGGGGTTTGCTGTGGAATTGGTATTGCTGGTTGGACTGTTAAAGTCCGCATGACATATTGGACTAATTGTCTATGTATTTTAATTAATTGTTTTAGTTGAACTAACAGTTCTCTGTCTGACATTTTTTCAATGTCAGGATGTGGTGTATAGCTGGCTGGAACCGGCCATGTGGCTCTTGGTCTACCTAGTGGACCGAGCCTGGTAATGTGATTTTGATGTTTTAGGGCGCCATTAAACCAGAGCTGATGCTCCTGGTAAGTTAGTGGAATTTCGACATCCTCGAAAGGAACATATTCCGCTGGAGGTTCCTCTGCTTTGTAGTAGTGGAACTCGCGTGTCACAGCATTTGCTGCTGGAAAAGTTATCCATGAATAGAATACCTCTGTCTGCGAAATTCATGTGCCTCTACCACAAATATGACTGTACCACCTCTCGATGATACTCCATTATTTATTAGTTTGTAAGTTACACTCTTTCTTACATTTACCGGGATGATAACTGCATCCGGGTTGTTTTGCTGAAGACTTGTGTCCTCTGCTAATAGTTGAGTTGCTATTCTAGCTCTCTCCCTTTCGTCGTCACTCTTCGTCATTTTGCTGACAGAAAGTTTGCAGAGTATGTTTTCAAGGAAACAAAGATTAGGTGCACAATATTTTGGAACACTGTATCCTTCAACGTTGAATAAACCAAAAACTAATACATAGGATTCTCGTCCTATTTTGTTCTGGCGGATACTAACCTTTTACCCACTCCATTCTATTGGAGTTTTTACGGAAAAAGGGGTCTGTGTGAAAAGCACAACTGAGTTACTCTAGTATCTAGCGTTGAATTATCGCCTTACCAAACGTTGGGCGCCATGTAGTGTAGTTCCTATATTCCCAATAGGCTCTGCGCATTGGAATAACATAAAAGATAGTTTAGACTTAGGACTGAAGTCGACTAGGTCTCTATTGAGTATGTTAGACTTAATTGTGAATGCCATCTAGCTCAGAGGTCACTAGAAACTTTCTCGAATAAACAAGAAGAGATTTGTTTCTGACAACCATATAACATGACAACTTTGTTCCCCAAGAATAAGAAATATATCTTCAGAGTCGTAGAAACAATAGATGGCTATTTCAATCACTCAATCATATATGCTTCGATTCACCAGGGTTTTTGCAGAGAAATAGAGAGACAGGCATTTTCAATAAAAAGGTTATTTATTGAGCAGTCTTCTTTCTCATGCAAGAGAAGTTAATTGCAACAATCGTAATACTTGCTATGAGTAAAGTGCGTACAGTAAAAAGAGTATTATGAAATAATACTGTAAAAGCATGATATGGTTTCTAAGCCATAAGATACTCAAAATAGATAAAATACATACAATGATAAACAATGACAGTACTCAACTGGTGCATCTAAAATACGCCTACCCCGGTGTACCTAACCTAAGTCTAGTACAAGGGAAGAAGTAAGTGAGGTGTAGCTTGAGTTAAATAGTTTCTACCAAGAATCTATCCAAGAATTCTCTAAGGGTCTAATCTGCTCTGTACCTTGGTTATAGAATGAAGGGGGCATACTTTGACAGTGGGTGCTGTATTCCCTTCGGGCAAGCTGCCCCGTGTTGGAAACGCCCGGTCTCTCCCTGCCGCCGCAGCTCCTTGATATCTGAGCGCGGTCACAGTTGGGGGACGCGGTGTGGAGGACCACAAGTTCCAGCTGCCTCAGCGGCCGGAAGCCGTCATCAGGATAGACGCGCCAGGAGGCGCATAAATTACAGCGCTATCCCCGGTGGAGCGGGGACTTCTTCTTTTGCGCATTACTGCATCACTGACTCACTGCTAGCCCTATCGGGGGCATTATTTGATAGCGGGTGCTGCATTCTTTTCGGGCAGGCTGCCCCGTGTTGGAAACGCCCGGTCTCTCCCTGCCACCGCAGCTCCTTGATATCTGAGCGCGGTCGCTGTGGGGGGGGGCGCGGTGTGGAGGACCACAAGTTCCAGCTTCCTCAGTGGCCGGAAGTCGCCATCAGGATAGACGCGCCAGGAGGGGCATACATTACAGCGCTATCCCCTGCGTCGCGGGAGCGTCCCGGGAGAAGCCCGGGACAAGGACGGGACCGTCCTAGGCTGTCACAGGCCGGAGGAGGCCGGACTGGGCCCACCCTCTTTCATCTGTTATCCGGGCCATACTGGCTACAAGGTACTGTTACTACTATCTATAGCGCATGCACGATCGTAGGTCATTCATATATACCCTCGCCTGGTGGTATTCTGAGGGGGTGTTTGTGTAACAATGACTAAACGCAAGGGAGCTGCGGGAACTCTGGATGATTTCCTAGTCAGGGCTGACAATTATATATCACACGAAATCGCGCTCACTGTACGGCGCCTATCCCTGGATGCTCTAACTGCTGATAGACGTGCATCCCTAGATGCATTAAATCAGGGTGACATCCTTTATCCGCGGTTGTCCTTGACGCCTAATTTACAACCACTGCCCGAGGCTCCGCCCTCCCCAATGCCAACATTATTAATCATGGACACTCCGCCCACTGCTCCACCTAAAGGCCCAAAACCTGCAGTCCGGACACGCGCCCCCAAAACTATGGCTTCTACAAAGCTACAGGAGCCTACAGCAAAACGGAAACAAGTTGCTCCCCCTGTTCTTAACAAATCCAAAATCCCCTTTAAAAGTACCAGAAGCACTGTTTCCCCTACACCTACATTGATAACCTTCACTATTGGTACTCAGACTGATGACACACCACTCCCATTAAGAACTGACAACATCATGGATGCTCTGGAGTCTAGTATGAGGGCAATGATGAGCTATACAAAAGCACTCTTTGAAAGGAACATCGGCTTACTGCAAAAAAGACTGGACGATTTGCAACAATTGATTATCCCAGGGCCCATTACAAATAACCATGGATATTGCGCTCCCCCACCAACTATTGATCATACCTTGACGACAAAGGAGGCTATTGCCAGCAAACCATCTATTAATGGTCAGAATGTCTCTATTTTAAAACCTACTATTGCGCCTGGTCCTGGGTTGGTCCACAATAAAATATCTCTTATTACCGGGGGTCTAAGGATAGACTGACCAACTTGATAGCATTGCCTGTTTATAAACACCCCAATACTGATTTCCTGAACCTCCCCCCGGCCTCTTGCCCCTATGTTTTGGTTTTGGCAGGCGTCCCCTGTTTATCAACCAATGGAAGGGAGTCATGGGCTGAACTGCGGAATAAGTGTGTGGATTGGCTTAAGAAATATAAAGGCTTCAATCCTGCTAACCTGCATGAAATATTCATGGTGCACAGAGTGGGGTGGGTTGGTTTATCCCCCAAAAACATCACGGGGGATTGTATTGTTATTAATTTTAGTAAACCCCAGATGGTGCGTAATATCCTCTCCTCACGGGAGCAAACTTTCAGGCTATGTACTGATATTTGCGCTCTTCCTCTGGGCTATTTTTATAAACCACCCACTCGCCCACTTCTTAATACACCTACAGAACTACCCTTGGCTAATCGCTTTTCCGCTTTGTCAGACTTAGACATCCCTGACTGACAATCATCCTCACAAATTGATCATGTAGAGCTTGCTAGTGCCCCTTCTCCTACAGCCCTATCTTTGTATTCCAATCACTCACCAAGATTAATCAGAACAGTGGGAGTTAATGATTTAAAAGTCTTGACCTGGAACATTGCTGGTCTTCAATCCAGGCTAGAAGATGCAGAGTGGTTCAGCCTAGTAAACCAGCAGGACATTGTGATGTTCCAGGAGACTTGGGCTACACAAGAATTGCACCTTAATGGGTTCCAATGCCATAACATCCTCACTGCCAAATCAAGAATGGGCCGCCCTTCCGGTAGCCTATCAACCTGGATTAACATCTCAGCTGGTGGGTGTATTAAGAGCATATCAACTGATAATTCGCATTTCCAAGCCTTTTTATTTAAACGGAAAGTTTAATTTTTTCTGATTAATTTCTATAACAATGATTTTAATACTTCCCCTAACAGAAATTTTATTGATTTATTTAATTTTATAACCAATCTAGAGTCTAGGCAAGATTTCGACAAGACCCATGGCATCTTTCTGGGTGGATACTTTAATGCCAGGCTCAACAGCAGGGCCCCGCATAACAGGCTAAACTGGCAGGGTATTCCTTTCCAAAGGGGCACGGAACTGCTCTCCTTCTTATACACTCACAACTTGCAAAACGTCATGGACATTGTTGCCAACTCTGCCCCTAATGGCCAACCAGTGCCAACTTTCAGAGGCAGAGGGCGTTCCTCAACTATTGATTACTTTTTCGCTTCACCCCGTATAGTTGATTATCTACTAGATGATGTTGTTATTCCAATGAGCTAAGGGGACCATAAACCCATTAGGGCTGTTATTAGCCTGGAATTACGGCCCACTTTTCATAAGGAGTGTGGCGCTAGGAATCTTGCACCAACAACAGATAAACTCAGACTCAAATGGCGGGGTTTTAACATCACAGAAACGTTTCATGCTCTAGTCAGAGGCAACTTACATCTTTTTAACTCATGTCTATTAGATAAAGTTCCGCATCCCAAGGCCGTTTGTAATTTTGTTAAAATTTGTGCAGCCTCTAAAACCTTAGGGGCAGATTTATGTTAACTGGCGCATCCCCAGGGATGCGCCAGTTAACATGCGCCACAGTGCGACACAGCTACGCTACCCATGGTGCGCCGCATTTATGATGCGGCGCACCATGGGGCAAAAACGGCACAGATGCGTGACGCATCTGTGCCGTAAAAGTGACGCATTGCTGGAGTTGCGTCGCAAGCACGACGCAGCTCCAGCAATGCTGTGGGGGGGCCTATTCTTTCAATGCTGCCTCAAGCCTTACGCCTGCTTCAAGCAGGCGCAGGGTTTTGACGCAGCATTGCCCTGAAAGTGACTGAGTGAAATCTCATAGATTTCACTCAGCCACTATCAGGAGGCGTTCCTGCGCAGGAACGCCCCCCCCCTGCACAGGAACGCCTCCTCATGGCGCAGTGCTGTACAACGTGACGCATCTCCTAGATGCGTCACGTTGTAAATAGGGTGCAGGGATGCGCCACATTTCCGCGCCGTTGCGTCACGCAACGGCGGCGTAAACGTGGCGCAAGCCCTTCATAAATCTGCCCCTTAATATCTGCACCTTGCAGGGATATTGAACCTGGCCCTAGATGGTTCAACCATGAGTGATCAATGGCAAATAAAGAACTACGAAGGGCATTGTCTCTTAAACCGAACTGTCCTAGTGAAGTAAGAGAAGCGAGACGTAGGTACAAAGTTACTACAATCAAAAGGAAAAAATGAGATCCTAGAAGGCCGCTGGGCCTCTTTGGCTAGAGCTGCTGACTTAAAGAAGGGAAACATCTTCTGGTCAGCTGTCAAAGACCTACGCTCCTCTGGACAGCTCATGTCCCCGATTAGTTGCACTATCACAGGTGAAGCCTGGGTTAACCATTTTAATGCAATTTATGCTGCGCCCCATTCCGAGTCGGCCTTACTGTCCTTCAGCCACCCACCCAGGGTCGACATAACTTTATCCGAGGTAGAGGACGGCATTAACCAGAGTGCAGGGAATAAGGCACCGGGCCCCGATGGCTTACCTATTGATATTATCAAATCAAACCTTGATGTCTGGGCTCCGCTTCTTTTAAATGGTCAACAAGTATTATCGTCCCTATTTTTAAAAAGGGAGACCGTTCCCAACCAAGCTGTTACAGGCCCATCTCCCTTACTGACAATACGCTAAAAATCCTTGGCCGGATCTTATATAATAAGATCCTGTGCTGGACCGAGGAAAATGGTATTCTGGAACGCTGCCAATTAGGTTTCCGTAATAGGGTCAGAACCATTGAGCAGTATCTCAATTTAAATCTAATTTTGGGAAAATACATCGCACTCAGATCGCCAGTCTATCTCGCTTTTATGGACCTGTCCTCTGCATTCGATTTTGTTAATAGATCGAAACATTGGAAAGCCCTTTTGAATTACGGCTTAGACAAGTCCCTTGTGCATTTCTTGGCTCATTTGCACAAGGATTTGAATGCTTGTGTCAGAATTGGTCAGGGGGCGAAGTCACAAATACTTTTATTGTTCAAAGAGGGGTGAGACAAGGGTGTGTCTTAGCCCCTCTTCTTTTTATTATTTATAATAATGGTCTCCACAAAAGCCTCATTTCCCTTTCCCATGATGTCCCGAAAATTCTGGGCAATTCCCTCCCCGTTCTGCTTTACGCAGACGATGCGGTCTAATTTCTAATTTCTAATTTCTAATTTAAAATACTTGTAGAGCGCAGCGTACACCTTGCGGTTTCTTGGCGCTGGGGGGATCGGCAACTGAGATGAAAAAAGACCAGGGAGAGATGAAAAGATATTGCGGGAGTTTTAAGTGGGGAAGGCCTGGCTGAAGAGGAAAGTTTTCAGCTCTCTGCGAAAAGAGAGATACTGAGTAGCAGAGCGGAGATGGTCAGGAAGTGAGTTCCAGAAGGTTGGAGCTAGGGTGGAGAAATTAGCCCCGCCCCACTTTTTGCGAGTGAAGCGAGGGATCTGGAGGAGGGACCTGGAGGAAGACCGAAGATCTCTTGCGGGTACATAGGACTTGATTAGTGAGGAGATGAAGGCAGGGGCAGAGCCCTGGCGGGCCTGGAAGACCATGCACCCGATCTTGAATAGAGCCCGTTCCTTTATGGGGAGCCAGTGGAGCTCCCTGAGAAGGGGGGTGGAGTGGTGATAGCGAGGGAGGCCGTACACAAGCCGGGCTGCTTGATTCTGGACGGTCTGGAGTCTACGCAAACTGTAGGCGGGGATACCGTGGTAAAGAGCGTTTGCGTAGTCCAATTTAGATATTACAAGTGCGGCCATAATGATCTTGAGTGCCTGGGGGGAAAAGAAGCGGGAGACAGTGCGGATAGTGCGGAGAGAAAGGAAACAGGAGGACACCACAGAGCTGATTTGTGAATGAAGAGTGAGTTGGCTGTTTATTTTGACACCAAGTGTTTTGACCGTGGTGGAGGGGGTCGGTGCAGAGCCAAGAGAAGGGGGCCAGAAGAGAGAGTTCCAGGGACTGGATGAACCACCGGTGAGAACCAGCTCGGTTTTATCCGGGTTCAGTTTAAGATGGTTGTGGTTCATCCAGTCCCTGATGAATGTCATAGTTGACTGGAAATTGGAGACCGAAAGAGGAGAAGGGGACAGATCAAAGATGAGCTGGAGGTCATCCGCGTAGTTATAGACGGTGACCTCCAGCTGCTGTAGTGCAAAGATGAGAGGAAAGATATAAAGGTTGAAAAGTAAGGGGGAGAGCGAGGAACCCTGGGGAACACCGCAAGTGACAGGGAGGGGAGTAGCCGTGAAGTCGCCTAGCCGGACCGCCTGAGTGCGTTCCCTCAGAAAGGAGGAGAGCCAGATCAGGGCTGATCCCCCGATGCCGGCCGCTTTGACACGGGTGAGTAGGATGGTGTGGTCCACTGTGTCAAAGGCGGCGGAAAGATCAAGGAGGACCAGTGCCTGGTGTTTATTTTCGTCCATACCCTCTCTGAGTTTGTCCAAGACTGAGACCACGACTGACTCGGTCGAATGCCTGGGGCGAAACCCAGCTTGGCGGGAAGCCAAACCCCCATTTGCCTCAACATGGGCGCTGAGCACCGCGGTGACATGGCGTTCCATCACCTTGCCCAGGAAGGGTAGCAGGGAGATGGGGCGATAGTTGGCCGAGATAGAAGGGTCAGCGCCAGATTTCTTCAGGATGGGCACTATGGTAGCTGCCTTAAGCGGATAGGGCACTACGCCCTGTGCCAGGGAGCTGTTGAGGAAGGCAATGGGGGGGTCAGGGCAGCTGGAGTAGATTTGCTGCAGGACTCGAGCTGGGCAGACGTCCGCGGGAGATCCCGACTTCACTTTAGGGAGTATCTCCAGGAAAGAATCCTGCGTGAGGGGAGGAATAGAGGTAAGAAGGTAGGGGAGGGGAGGGGGGGCGGGATCGAGAAAGGCAGAGGAGGGTGGAGGGATATTGAGCTTAATGGTTGCTATTTTATCCAAGAAATAGGTATTGAGCTGGTCGCAGAGAAGTTGGGAGGGAAGGATATTGGGCGAGGTTCGGTCTGAGAATGCCAGGTCATTCACTATTCCGAATATTTCCCTGGGTTTGTTTTCGGCAGAGGTAATTTTAGATGAAAAGTAGGTGGACTTAGCAGCCAGGATCGCTGTTTTATATTTGTCCAGTGCTGATAAGAAGTGGGTTTTTAATAGGGGATCGTAATTTTTCCTCCATTGCCTTTCAGCCTGTCGGGCGCTCAGTTTAAGATCTTTTAGGTGGTCATTGAACCATCTATTAGAGTCCTTAGGTCGGCGGATGGAGATGCGGCGTAGGGGCGCCACAGAGTTGCAGCCATCCGCCAGCCAGATGTTAATGGCTTTGGCTTGAGAGGTAGATGTTAAGCCAGTAAGAGTAGGAGTGGAGTCGCGTAGCATGGAGGTCAAGGAGGGGTAATCTAATCTATTCCAGTTCCGTGCCCAGGTGTTTTTGGCATGCGGAGTTTTAAACATCACGTTACGGGGAATAGAGAAGGAAATGAGGGCATGGTCGGACCAAGGGCACGGCGAGACAGTGACCGAGGCCACAGGGAGGTTGAGGGACCAGACCTGGTCCAATGTGTGCCCATGGGAGTGAGTGGGGACGGCTATGTGCGACACGAAATTAAGGGTTGAGAGGCAATCTGTGAACTCTTTAGAGGCTGAGCACTCGTGTAGGTCAAAGGGCCAATAATTGAAGTCCCCTAGCACCAAGACCGAAGCGTAGTTGACCACCAAGTTGGCCAATAGGTCTTGAAAGGCCGGCAAGAATGCAGGCGAGGGCTGGGGGGGCCGGTACATTAATAGACAGGTGATGGGGGGGAAAAAGAAAGAGAGCGGGCTACCAGAAAGTCCGCAGGGGGAATGGGGGGTGAGGGAAGTAGTTGGAAGTTCAACTCCGACCGAGCGATCAGGGCAACCCCACCGCCAGCCCTGCCCGCCGGCCGGTCGGCTCGAAGGGCCACATAGGAGGGGGGTAGGGTGGCCAGGAGAACAGGGAGGGAAGTGTCACAGTACCAAGTTTCGGTCAGGAGCAGTAGGTCAGGTTTCTCAGTATCGAGTAAGACGAACAGCTCGTGGTGGTGCTTGACCGCTGACCTGGTATTGAGTAAGAAGACAGACAATGCCGGCGAACGGGGGGGGGGGTCAGGGGGAAGAGGCAGGGTGGGGCAGGGTGACGGGGGAGCATGTAACGGGAGATGAGGGGCTATGGGGGAAGTGGAGGCAAGGCCTAAAGAGGAGATCAATCTGCGGGTGGGATCTGGAAGTAGCCATTGACCTTGAAGGGCAATAAGATCCTTTGAAGAGTAGGATGTAGTTTTGGCATAGAGTCGAGCCCCTAGCCCCGTCCGGCCGCGGACGGGCGCAGACGGGCTTGCCTTAGGCGCGCCTTCGGCGCGCAAAAGTCGCGCCCGCTGCGCTCGTCCGCTGCGCTTCCTACCAAGACACATGCTTTATACCGGTGGGTGAGGAGGTTGGGGGGGGTGTGGCCAGCCGAGGGGGCGTGTCTCGCCTCGCCCTCGGGAATGGCGACTGAAGTGAAGAGGTCGTTGCAGCGAGTAGCGCTGTTCTAGGATGCCAAGATGCAGGTAAGAAGGGATGTCAGGTTTAAAAACACAGTAATTAGACACAGAATACAGATTTAAAATTTCGTCCCTGCTCCCGGCTTTCCGCCTCAGGAGCCAATCATCAATGCAGCGCCTAGCATTGGCGCGCGCTATTTGTAGTCGTGGCGGGGGGGCGTGGCCATCCGAGGGGGCGTGTCTCGCCTCGCCCTCGGGAATGGCGACTGAAGCGAAGAGGTCGTTGCAGCGAGTAGCGCTGTTCTAGGATGCCAAGATGCAGGTAAGAAGGGATGTCAGGTTTAAAAACACAGTAATTAGACACAGAATACAGATTTAAAATTTCGTCCCTGCTCCCGGCTTTCCGCCTCAGGAGCCAATCATCAATGCAGCGCCTAGCATTGGCGCGCGCTATTTGTAGTCGTGGCGGGGGGGCGTGGCCAGCCGAGGGGGCGTGTCTCGCCTCGCCCTCGGGAATGGCGACTGAAGCGAAGAGGTCGTTGCAGCGAGTAGCGCTGTTCTAGGATGCCAAGATGCAGGTAAGAAGGGATGTCAGGTTTAAAAACACAGTAATTAGACACAGAATACAGATTTAAAATTTCGTCCCTGCTCCCGGCTTTCCGCCTCAGGAGCCAATCATCAATGCAGCGCCTAGCATTGGCGCACGCTATTTGTAGTCGTGGTGGGGGGGCGTGGCCAGCCGAGGGGGCGTGTCTCGCCTCGCCCTCGGGAATGGCGACTGAAGCGAAGAGGTCGTTGCAGCGAGTAGCGCTGTTCTAGGATGCCAAGATGCAGGTAAGAAGGGATGTCAGGTTTAATGGATGTCAGGGGTGCGGTCCTTATGGGCCGCACCCCTAATGCTTTACCCATTTTGGTGAAGGGATTTGTCGACTACATGGAGTCTCTCGACTTAAAAACTAATTTTAAGAAATCTTTTATCATGTCCTGTGGCCCTAACAAACGACAGTTAGGCAGCATTTTGGAAGGCGCAGATAAATTGTGGTCCACCAATAATTTTCCCTATTTAGGGGTGGTCTTTGCTGCGAATAACTCCTGGACTGAGCACATTGCTCACTCAAGGGGTAGGTTCTCAAAGGCCATTAATTCAATTCTTAGCCTACCCCGCTCTAAGAACACTGGCACTTTACCTGTTGTTTTGAAAATTTGTAAAACCCAGTGTACTCCTATTGCGCGGAGGTTTGGAGTGTGGCTAAATGTGGACCCATACAACTGAAAGAGAACAGATTTCTCAGGAAGATACTTTGTGTTCCTATCTCCACTGCACAATATGTTTGTCAGAAGGAGTTAAATTTGAATTTTGTCGAGGACTTCATTCGTGCCTGCCCGCCTTGTTTTGGGTTTCCATTTGGAATAACCCGGCGGCATCACTTACCAGGGATATTATTACTGATTGTCGGAACTGTGATAAATGTCTGGATATTCCCTGGCTTTCTGGAGTGTATAATAGACTTTGTAGCATTAACTATGGGAATGTTTTTACTAAGCACATTGTAGATAACCTCCCACCTAAAAATGAAATAAGAAATGCTTTATACACACTATTTGCGGAAGAAAGATCAAACCAGGAATCCTTTAAGACCACTGTTTCTACATATCTGGCTTTTGACTTTTTAACTTCGCCCATTCCTCACTATCTGACACTTCCGATGAGCCACTGGGTGCGGGGACTACTATTCCGTTTAAGGGCAGGCTCAACCAAATTTGCACTTTGTTTTCCCCTTGGCCATCAGAAAGATCTTGACTCCCTCCCTTGCCCGTGCGATGGCCTGAGCTGTCAATCTGCTATGCATTTTTTATTCTTTTGTACATTTTATTTGAAATATATTGAATTGTTTTTAATTCCGCATTTTAAAAAATGTAAACCTATTAGCTTGGATAATGCATATCTAATGATTTTAACTATGGATAATGATGAACTCATATTTCGTACTAGCACTTTTTTGCGTATAGCCGTCCAAGCTAGACAGACTATGCTCGATTCATGAATCTATATGTACCATGTGATCTTATGTTGCTTGTTTTAAAACTGTTTCTTTTTCTGACTTGTACTTTTATGGATACTTTGTTATCCGAATAAAGTTTTATTGAAATGAATTGAATTGAATGAAGGAGGTCTTGTATCTCTCTCTCAGGACTTGATCTCCCAGTAACCCGCAAGGGTAGCAGGGAAACACTGTAGCTGGATTTCTCGGCAGGAGAAAAGACAACGTCTCTCTCAGTGCGTCAGTTGGAGGGTCGACTTCCTTCGGCACTCACTACAGCAGGGCGTCGGACAAGTAGTTAGTCGATCTGCTCCAAAACCACCGTGTGTTTGCTAGGGCAGATGTGGGTATATTTTTACCTGGAAGGTGCCGAGTTTGACGTAAGGGTGGACATAATAACGTCACTAAGAACTCGAAGTTCTTTACATGCTCCAGGAGTTCTGGGACAAATCAATACTGAAGTAGGGGGAAGTCCCGTACTGCTGAAGGCTGGTTGTCTTCAAGAACTCGTTGTACTCTAGGAGCTTAGTGAAAGTAGCCATGCCGCATTTGGACTGCATTGGCTGTGTCTAAATATGGTTATGATTCTTATGCCTATATAAGGATATGATAAGTTATACCTATATAAGGGCATGAATTGGGAAAATTACACTAGAGCCCTAGATATGTTTACAACACCCACTCCACGTAGAATGTCCATCTTTACTAAATACTAAGCAGTTATAACATTTCTAAGCATGTGTTTACAATCCCACCCCAAAAATACATAAAAATGCATTTGAAATGTTTCGTACACGAAAAATGAGTATTGTACTGTACGTTTTCTAAGCAGTGGTATCATTCAAATAATGCATATAGTTTTACATTTGGAATGCTGACTGAATGATTCACAAAATTACATGCATGAAATGGCTCTTAATACAGAAGAGAAGGTCGAGACCATTTCATCAAAGATTTATATAAGACAGTACATGTGCTAGAGGCTAAGTTTACATATTGTCTCTAGGTTCCAAAAATAGAAATCTTGTTCTCTAAGAATAGTTCGACATTAAGCAGATTACTCTGTGCAAAAATAAAAAGGTAAATATTTTGGTAATGAGAAAAAATAGCTTAGTAGAAGTAGCCATGCCGTATTTGGACTGCATTGGCTGTGTCTAAATATGGTTATGATTCTTATGCCTATATAAGGATATGATACCTATATAAGGGCATAAATCGGGGAAATTACACTAGAGCCCTAGATACGTTTACAACAAAACTGCTCGTCACCATTGAGTTGGGATTTTACCTGTTTGTTCACTTCCTACTTCTTCTTCCCTTTGCACCCACATTTACTCTCATGTGACAGGTTCCTCTTATGTTCCGGATTCTATTGTACTGTGTCTTCATGTCAACTTTAGTTTTCCTCTTTGTACAGTGCTCTGATACCCGTCAGGGTCTTGTTGGCACTTTATAAAACTTTTCAAATAAATAAATAATAACAAATAACAGCTAAGACTGTCACAAAGCACTACCATACACATATATCATCAGGGGACAGGTGTCAGTGTAGAAGCTAATTTACTAACACGTAGTACACCCATTTTAAAAATGGGATTATAGATGAGATACCATTGCTTAGAAATAGTATCACTAATTAGTTGCACATAAAAGATTGGGATTTAACTTATGTTCCAGCTTAGTATATATATATTAAAGCCTCAAAAATGTTTATGAAACACACTCACTGGATGATGTCATCGATGATGTCATCAGTGAAGGCATTTAAGATGTCATCAGTGATGTCATCAATGATGTCCCTAACCATGTCATGAGTGATGTAAGATGTGAGGTTATAAGCATGCATTACGGGTGAGGAAGTTATAGCTCAGGTAACTTTAGCTGCTGAATTTCTCTGGTTTTGTGTGTGTGAAATCTGAGTCTAATTGTAGCGTCCCTGTAACCTTTGTTTTTTTCAGTGAATTTATAAGGTTTTTTAAATTCTATTTCCTAACTATAACATTTATGTAACCTTTATTTTTTTCAGTTAGTTTCTACAGTTCTTTTAATGTTATTTCCTGACTATAACGTCCTTGTAAACTTTGTTTTTGTAAATTTCAAAGGTTTTTTAAATTGTATTTCCTAGCTGTAACCTGTAACCTTTGAAAGTGGGTGTGTTAGTCTCTGTATGGGTCTGTGAGTGGGCGTGTAAATATTTTGTGGATGTGTGAGTGTCTGTATGGGTCTTTGATATGGGTGTATGAGTGGGTGTTTAAGTAGGCTTGAGTGTGTGTGTGAGTAGTTTTGTGGCTCAGTGAGTGGGTGTGTGAGTGGCTGTGTGGGTCTGTGAGTAGGTGTGCGAGTAGCTGTGTAGGTGTGCGAGTGGGTTTATGTGTGCTGTGTGGATCTATGAGTAGGTGTGTAAGTGGCTGTATTTGTCTGTGGGTGGGTGTGTGAGTGACTGTGTGGGTCTATAAGTGGGTAAGCAAGAGTGTGAGTGGCTTTAATGGTCTGTGAGGGTGTGAGTTGTTTTGTGAGTGTGTGAGGAGCTGTATGGGTCTGTGAGTAGGTGTTTATGTGGGTGTATGAGTGAGTGCATGCATCAGTGGGTGTATGGGCCTGTGAGTGGGAATGTAAGGGGTTTAGTGGCTGTGTGGGTCTGTGAGTGGGAATGTGAGTGGTTTTGTGGGTCTGTGAGTATCTTTATGGGTCTGAGAACAGGTGTGTGCATACCAAATGCATCTGTGACTGGGTCCAAGAGTTCCTGTGTTGGTCTGTCAGTGGGTCTTTCAGTGCCTGCATGGTTCTGTGAGTAGTTGAGTGGGTCTGTAAGTGGGTGCTTGAATGCTGATGTGGGTATGTGAGTAGGTCTCTGCTCTGAGTGCCTGTATGGGTCTGTGAATGGGTATGTGAGTACCTGAATGGGTCTCTGACTGGGTCTGTGCATGCCTGTGTTGGTCTGTGAATAGGTCTATCAGTGCCCGCATGGGTTTGTGAGTATCTGTATGAGTAGCTCTGTGGATCTGTGAGACGGTGTGAGACTGTGCGGGTCTGTTAGTGTGAACATGAGTGGCTTTGTAGGTCTGTGAGTAGGTGGGTGTTAGAGTGGCTGTGTTGGACTGTCAGTGGGTGTGTGAGTGGCTGTGTTGGTCTGTCATTAGGTGTGTGAGTACCAGAGTCAGTCTTTGAATGGGTGTTTGAATGCCTACATGGGTCTGTGAGTGTGTCTATGAGTGACTGCATGGGTCTGTGAGTGAATGCGCAGCTGCCTGTGTGGAATTCTGAGTGTTGGACCTGACATCCTTGGCGTGGGTTTCCCCTATATTTTTATCTCTGCCTCCTGTATTTTTACTGTGTGTTGGACTTTGTTTTTCAGGTCTAGATACTTTGGGCACTTTGCCACTGCTGTTCAGTGTCAAAGTGCAAGTGCTCCCTCTCTAAATAGTTGTCATGGATTAGTGTTTCCATAATTGGCTTATTTGATTTACTACTAAGTCACTAGTACAGTGCACTCTGTGTGCCCAGGACCTGTAAATCAAATGCTGCTAGTAAGCAAGACCTCTGACCTCCTGATCAGAGCAACTGCTCCCCCCTCACGTAGCTTCACCATTAAGGCACGGCCCTCAGTACCTTCTGGTGATCCAGGTGATGTGTTCGAGGCCTTCCTCCACCCGTAGGCTCCTGCCTGCACCTCATCCCTGGAAGGTCTTGTGGACGAGCCTGCTCTTCTGCTAGTCCGCTCTGTGTGTGTCTTCCTCTTTCTGTTTTTGCCTCTCTTTGGCTTTCCTATTAATTTCCTGTTTTGCCTTTTTCGCCTTTTTCTGTCTTTTCTTTCTGGTTTTCTGTTTTGCATTGCCTTTTTCCTGCCGGTGCTGCTCCCACAGCTCGCCCCCCCCAGCGTCTTCCCGCTCTGGTCTCCTGCCTCCCAGCTGCTCACCCTCCCGACCCCTACTTATTGGTGGCTGCTGCATCCCATGGTGGGCAAGACCTCTGACCTCCTGGTCAGGGTAACTGGTCACCCCTCGTGCAGCTCCACCATTAAGGCACTGCCCTCAGCGCCTTCTGGTGATCCAGGTAAGGTGTTTGAGGCCCTCCTCCACCAGCAGGCTCCCGCCTGCACCTCATTGCTGATGGTCTAATGGAAGAACCTGCTCTTCTGCTAGTCTGCTCTGTGTGTGTCTTTCTCTTTCTGTTTTTGCCTTTCTCTTTCTTTTCTGTTATTTTGCTGTTTTACCTTTTTTGCCTTTTTCTGTATTTTTCAAGGTATGCTGAAAGTTGTTTCTGCACTTCCTTTTCCAATATCTTGGCAGGAGCTGGCAGGTGGTAGATTGGCCTGTAATTTTTCAATTCAGTTGTGCCAGCATCTACTATTTTTTTCCAATGGGCTGTACTAAAGCAGTTTTCGAGATAGATGGATAGGTGCCAGTCTTTAGAGACGTGTTCCAGATCTGGTTTGGGGGGGGTTCAAACGTGGGGCGAGTGAAGTAATATACTTGGCTGGGCACCGATCAGTCGGCGATCCAGATTTAACTTTAGAAAGTTGTTTTAGGGACGCTTCAGGACAGAACCGTTCAAATTCATACCAAGTAACTGTTTCATGATGGTTAGGTGGGGCAGGGGAGGATTAATTTTAGGGCTGAATGCCGAATAGATAGTTTGGATGTTAGGTTAGGTGTTCAGGCCATCCTCCACCCGCAGGCTACCACCTGTGCCTCATCCCTGGTGGTCTTGTGGAAGAGCACAATCTTCTGCTAGTCTGCCTTATGTGTTTCTTCCTCTTTCTACTTTTGCATCTCTCTGTCTTTCCGGTTATTTGCCTGTGTAGCCTTGACTTTTTCTGTCTTTTTTTCTGGTTTCCTGTTTTGCTTTGCCTTTTTCCCCACCACAGCTGCCCCTGTGGCTCCTCCCCCCAGTGTGCTCCCACTCCCGCCTCCCAGCTGCTCACCCTCTCCGACCCCCAATTAATAGTGCCCGCTGCACACCATCGTGAGCAAGACCTCTGACCTCCTGGTCAGGGTAACTGTTTCCCCCTTGCGCAGCTCCACCATTAAGGCACTGCACTCAGCGCCTTCTGGTGATCCAGGTAAAGTTTTTGAGGCTCTCCTCCACCCGCAAGCTCCTGCCTGCGCTTCATCCCTGGTGGTCTAGTGGAAGATCCTGCTTGTCTGCTAGTCCGCTCTGTGTGTGTCTTCCTCTTTCTGTTTTTGCTTCTCTCTGTCATTAATGTTATTTGCCTTTTTTGCTTTTATCTGTGTTTTTTTTCAGGATTCCTGTTTTGCGTTGCATTTTACCCTGCCACTGCTGTCCCCGCAGACCCTCCACCCAGCATATCCTTGCTCCTGCCTCCCAGCTGCTTACCCTCCCCGAGCCCTACTTATTGCAGCCGCTGCGTGCCAAGGTGAGCAAGACCTCTCACCTCCTGGTCAGGGTAACTGCTCTCCCCTCACGCAGCTCCACCATTAAGGCACTGCCTCAGCACCTTCTGCCAATCCAGGTTAGGTGTTCATGGCCCTCTTCCACCCACAGGCTGCCACCTGTGCCTCATCGCTGGTGGTCTTGTGGAAGAGCCCAATCTTCTGCTAGTCTGCTCTATGTGTGTCTTCCTCCTTCTGTTTTTGCTTCTCTCTGTCTTTCCGGTTATTTGCCTGTTTTACCTGTTGTGCCTTATTTTCCTTTTTCTGTCTTTTCTTTCTGGTTTCCTGTTTTGAGTTGCCCTTTTCCCTGCCGCTGCTGCCCCTGCGGCACCTCCCCCCATCGTGTTTCCGCTCCCACCTCCTAGCTGCTCACCCTCCTCCAACCCCTACTTAATGGCGGCAGCTGCGCTTCAAGTTGAGCAAGACCTTCAACCTCCTGGTCAGGGTAACTGTTTCCCCCTCACGCAGCTCCACCTTTAAGGCACTGCCCTCAGTGCCTTCTGGTAATCCAGGTAAGGTGTTCGTAGTCCTCCTCCACCTGCAGGCTCCTGCGTGCACCTCATTCCTGGTGGTCTAGTGGAACAGCCTGCTCTTCTGCTAGTCCGCTCTGTGTGTGTCTTCCTCTTTATGATTTTAGCCTCTCTGTCTTTACTGTTATTTGCCTGTTTTGCCTTTTCCTGTCTTTTCTTTCTGGTTTCCTGTTTTGCATTGCCTTTTTCCCCGCTGCTGGTGCCCCCACGGCCCCTTCCCCCCAGCGTTTTTCCTATTGCGCCTTCTGTGCACACCAAAGGCAAGCCCGTCTGTGGCTGTCCACGACACAACTGCGGCCCTGGTCCTCCGACCCCCACTGCCACGACCCCAGTACTCTCCACTCACAACTGCTGGCTCTCAACGCCAAAGAACTCTCAAGATCCGTTCTCCTGACGTCAATGCCGCAACACCTTCACCCACCTCTGGACCCAGACAGTCACCCCCAAACTACCGGATGCCACCGTAGACAAGCCCCTGATCTGCATCCTCCTCAACATACGCTCCGTGCCCAGACACACCGCAGAAATCTGGGACCTCCTCAACACTGGCAGCTCTGCCCCAGACATTACAACTGCCATCCGCGATGGATACAAGATCCTGAGGAAAGACTGCCCCAACCACCCAGGAGGAATCTAGCTATCATCCACAAACGCTCCCTCCTACTTACAACCACCAACTCGGATGCTGCCTCACCCCTCATGGAACACATCCACTTCCAAATCCAGACCAACTTCAGAATGACGCTCTGTGGAACACTCGCCTACAGACCACCTGGAGCCTGCTCTCCTTTCACCAATGCCATTGCAAACCACATCTCTACCTTCGCCCTTGCCTCCATGGACTACATTCTGCTCAGAGACCTGAACTTCCACCTAGACAACCCAAGCGATCCTAACACAACAGCCCTCCTGGAGAACCTCACCAACATTGGACTGAAGCAATTTATCTCCACCCCCACTCACACAGCAGGACACACTCTTGACCCCATTTTTACCGAAGGAAACAACATTCACTTCACCCACACCATAGGATGACTACTGCGTCCATTTCTCCTTCTCAAAACGCACCGCACAGAAGTGCATGCCACACCTACCATGCAGAAACTGGAACAAAATCACCAAAGAACACCTCACCTCCACCCTCAGCTGTACTCCTCCCTCTACTACGACATACACCAACACAGCAGCAAACAACCTCCACCAATGGATCCCCAACTGCACCAACCCTCTCGCCCCCCTCCAGAATTCCACCAGACAACACAACATGAAAGCCACCTGGTTCACCATGGACCTCAGAGAATCCCAGTGCTCTTGCTGATGAATGGAGAAAAAATATTTCTTTTCACCTGAATGGACCTGGAATGCCTTACACAATGCTGTCTCCACCTCTTCCTGGGAAGTTGCACCAGAGAGGACAGAACTGGTTTTGACTGAGCACAGAGCCTCTCTGACACCAGAGAACAAAGAGAAATGAACTATAAATGTTGGGGCCCGGACTCCTGAACTTTAGATTACTGCTGAACTAAGGAACTTGCCAAGAAGGAGAGCTGGGAAAGCTGAAGGAGAAGTACTGTCCCTGTGCTGTGTGCTGTGGGGTTGGCCTGCAGTGGTTTCTTCTGTCTTGGACAGGGAAAGGACTGGACTTTCATCATCCTGCTGTTAGAGTTTCTCCAAGGGCTTGAAGCAGAGCTTGCCTCCTGTTGGAAGTCTCAGAGATAGAAAAGACTTCAGAGATTACGTCTGGAATTCAAGAGGAACCTTTGCCAAGAATAGCTGGAGACACTGAAGGAGAAGAACTGCCCGTTTGCTGTGTGCTGTATGGGGTTGGACTGCAGTGGCTATTTCTGCCAAGGAAAGGACAAGGACTTTGCTGTGTGCTGTGTCCCCTGCTTGAGGAAGATCACCAAGCGCTTGATGTAGTGCTTGCCTCCTGTTCTGAATCTCAGGGACACAAAGACTTCACTCCCAGTCCCCCTGAACTCCTTTGCTGGGAGCTCTGACCTGCCAAGAGGTGCCTGCCAGTGTTCTGGGCCTCTGGAAGTTGTTTTTGGGTCTGGGAACTGCACAAAAATGAAGAACTGTGAAAATCGATGCATTGCCTCATTCCGGCGCATCGCAGTGGTCCGAGAAGAATTTCCGATGCATCGCTGCAGCCAAAGAAACGAGACAGCGCCTGCCTGCGGCTAAAGTGTCTGCTGTTCGACGAGTCCTGTGCACCGATCTCCAACGTCCGAAATCATTGCACCGACCCCGACGTAGGCCCTGCAGTGTATGAACTGATGCGTCAAGTGGATGCGGCTGGAATCGTTGCAGTGCATACCGGATTTTCATGCATCGGATTGTCCTGGATTGTCACACATCGCATCGAGGTGCCAGGTTTATCGCATCGCTGGGGAATGCAGTAATAAAGCGACGCATCACCTCCTCACACTGTAAGAAACCGTCTCATCACCTCCTCACGCAGTAAGAAACCAATGTATCCCCTCTTCAGTAAGGAACTGATGCATCACCTCCCCAGCGCAGCAGTGAGGAACAACTCATCCCCTCCCCCAGAGCAACTAACCAACGCATCACCTTCCCTGTGTGTAAGGAACCGACGCATCACCTTATATGTGACCCTTTTTGCTTGTGGTTTTGACGCATCCAAGGTACTTTGTGTTGAAATTATCACATCCACCATTTTCTATGGATAGAACTAAAAGTCATATTTTGATTATTGTATAGTGTATTTTTGTTGTTTTGCTCTTGTTTGGTTTAGATAAAGATTACTTATTTTTCTAAACTGGTGTGGTGTTTTCACTGTAGTACTGTATGTGTACACAAATGGTTTACACACTGCCTCTAAGATAGGCCTGTCTGCTCGTGATAAGCTACCGAGGGGGTGAGCATGGGTTATTTTAGAAGTGTTTCCCACTTACCCGGATGTGAAGACGAAGGACAAACCACGGAAAAGGACACACAAGCAGCATAACATTTCCCCGCTCACCTCTCTCTCGGTCCCCTTCTTTGCTTTCAGGATATGTGAATGGGACACTGGTCCTATAATTCTGCTGCTGTTCAGCGTCACTTGACCGAGTCACGTGACTGCCTCAACCTGAAAGAGGAAGACATTGAGGGAGACGTTCGTTCGTTTGGCAGAGTACAGAACGGAAGCCGAGGACCCAAAGAGGAAGATCACTGCATAGAGACCTTCATAATTTCACCGGAGCCAAGAGGGAGCCATCTGATGCCCACAGAGCCCGGTCCTGACACAGGAACCCGAAGCCCGATACCCAAAGGAAGAAGCACAGACGGGACGTCGGACCCCATCCTGCAACACGAGCAAGCCAACCCTGGCCCAGGAGGTTCGTGGCTTGACACGGTACGGGGACACCTTGGGGCGGTGTGGTGCCATACGGGGAGGGTGAACGCAACAGGGAAGACAGTGTGCATGGGGTGGAAGAGGAGCGGCACAGCGGCAAGGGCATCTGACGCTGGATTCTGGGGATCACGGTTCGATCCCCGGCACCGGCGGCTGGGGTCTGCCCAGCACCATGTGACTCTGGGCAATAGCTCGCCTAATCTCCCCGACGGCCCCCAGCGCCGGGAAACCTATGGGTAGCTGTGCACTTTACAAATACAGGATTATTATAAATCGCCCCCCTACCTGTAAAGTGCCTCCTGCGTTACCCGCAATCCCCTCACTGGTAAGGGTTTTTGGGTGTTCATCCCTACAGCATTTGAAAGAACCTGACATTACCCTGACTGGGTGTTTCTTTTTTTTCTCCTTCCCTCTTCCCTTTCCCTAATTCATTGGGTTGCCACAAGACTTATATCATACTCCAAAGGAAGAAAGAGGAAGACAGTGGAATCCTTTTCTTAGGAAAATCAAGGACAGTGAAGAGACAAACTGGCCCACAACTCCCACAATCCCTTATTTCAGTGAACCTAATAAAATAGCCGTTACTTTACCTTTAACTGTGTTTCTTGGTCTGCTTCTCCACTGCGGTACACGTGGTGTCAGAAGTGGGATAGTGTACGCCTCCACCCTACTACCCATGGAAAACCTGATTCAACAATTGATCCAAGGACAGGAAAAATTAGAATGGGCGATGAAGAAGCAAATGAATTCGGCCCAATCAGACAGGAGCTATTGAAGTCCAGCTTAGCAAATCAAGCCGAACAAATGTTAAAAGTGTCTGACGACCGTTTGGAATTAACAACACAGCTACAAGTCCGCACAGGACATGGCCCTAATGTGTCCTTTCAAAAATATGTGTCGGGTGAAGACCCCAACGCTTTTTTATTCAATTTTGAAAGAGCCGCCCGTGCGTCTGGTTGGCCCAAAGCTAAGTGGCCTTTCTTCTTGGCCCCTCTCCTAACTAGAGAAGCCCAGGCGGCCTATCAGGTCGCCAAACCTAATGGCCATACACCCTACCAGGAGATAAAAGAGATAATCTTGGAACATATGGGGATGGATGCAGAGGCCTATAAGGTAAGTTTCAATAAGTAAATGGGTTCTCCTACGGACAACCCGAAAACCCTTTACTTTAAATCGAAGGCCGCTGCTTACAAGTGGTTGAGACCATAGAGCCATACAAAGGAAGAAATCATGACAATAATATATTTGGAACAGTTCATCGAAGCCCTCCCTTTCCCCATACACAGGTGGCTTAAACAGCATAACAATTTAACAGCGGAACAAGCAGTAGAAATGGCCACCTCGTTCTAATGTTTTTCAACAGAACAAGGGAACCCTTAAGGTATAGCATAGGGACCTTGGGCATTATCATATTCTATAAGACAGTGGTCCCTATATGTGAATAGTATACACAAGAACATTAATCATACACTTAATAAGTGGTATGTCTTCTGTCCGTCCGGACAGGAATTTTATTTTCCATTAAATACAATTACAGTGTTTTTAAAAAAATGTCAAGCGGGCACAGCCGTGAGCCTCAACATACAAGACACAACAACGAAGTAAGTGGCCAAAAAGGGCAAAGCAAGAAGTATGTCTGCGTACTTGTACTCTGTATAACAGGCTTAAAATATTCAAAGAACCAGACCATTGCATTTTTCTCATTGTTACATAAATGTTTTGCATATGGGGTTTATAGTTGACGACGTTTCGATGCCTTTTTATAATTGGGCCATCATCATCAGGACAAAGAATATCAACATTGTTGTCTTGAACAGGAATAGTAAGCACTAAGCCTTTTTGTTACATTTACTTTACATACATATTTACATTGGAAAGAAGGGGGGAGAAAAAACAAAAGATATGGCATAAGTAACAGGCATGTAATAAAGACCCTCATGTCTATACTTAAAGTGATTTCCAGTGACGCATTATGTGTCTTGAGCTGCGTGATAGGTGATTAACTTTTCGGCGAGTGCATATCAGCAAGCAATCAGTGAAAGGAGTGAAACTTGCAACAAAATAAAAGGGAGAGGGAGGTCTATGGCATTGGGAGAGAACCATATTGGCGCAGTGGCTGTGGAGACACAAGAAAAAGAGCGGCAGCTTCATGCATGGTCTGTCATGGTGAGAAGACACGAGAATAACAACGGCGGCAACATGCTCAGTGGATCTTATTAGGTGTGCACGAAAGTAACAGCGGCTGCTTCATACTCAGTGGATCTTATTGGGGTGTGCACGAGGATGGTCATATGTGCAGATTAACGATACAAATGGCTGGTGTGACGGCTCTGCATGGGAGGTGAAGACACACGAGTGTGTGAATGATTAGGGATCACAATTATTGAAGGGCAGTACGTGGTAACTGTATGGCCAACAGTGGATTGTTCCATACACGTGGGACCTCTTAATTAAGCTATCTGTGGAGTAAAAAGTTTCGCTGATTAGGAAACTGAAGTTGCACCGGCGGGCGCACCTAATAGGGGTGATCGTAGTAGCGTATTACCTGGTGTGCCGGGTTTGAACCTGGACTGATGGGCCTCGAGTTCCTTAATGCCCGGAAGTAATTATGCAAGACTGGGTCTTTTAGGATGTGCAGCGGGGAGCACAATGGCTGCCTGAAAAGGGGGTAGAATGCCGGGTTACAAGAATCTTAAACAACCCGCTGGCATAAATGCGGTCTGGGCATTTAAGAAGGGGTAACTTACTTGATAAGTGCAATGGCACTGCCGCGGGTGTAACGATCCGGTAGTGAGTGAACCTGGTTTCCCGGGGTTTATCTCAAGGTGGTAGACAGCGTAGACAAACTTAATTACGTGTCTATAGTGAAGGGGAGTGCATGCAGCGGCCATTTTGAAGTGGTGACTTATAATACAGTGAGCATACAGGTTTTTATGGGACATTGAAAGAATACATTATCTGCATATTCATAAAAACAGTGACATGTAAGGAATTATTGAAAAATTACAGCAACGAGGTCCAGTCCTCAAGTCGATTTAACCCATCCCGAATGCTGTTGGTTCTCAGGATCCAGTGAAGTTCTTCTTTGTTCAGCAATTGGGAAATGTCTGCTCCCCTGGGGGGCGGTTTGATAATGGTAACCACTGTCCAGAGAAGATCTTTCTTGCGGTGTCCTTTGGCTGAGAAATGTTCCACGAGTGGCGCATTTGCCGTTTTACATTTAATCCTACTCCGATGCAGGCCAATTCGGAGTTTTACTTTTTGAATGGTTTGCCCTATATAGATAAGCTTACATGGACAAAAAATGGCATACACTAGATTCGCAGAATTGCAATTAGAGAAATATTTGCGTTCAAATTTAATGTTACCATATTCAAACATTTTACCTTCAATTGTGGTGTCACGACAAATACAACCTCCACATTTGGTATGGCCTGTGAGTGGTGGGAGACCCCAGGCATCATTTATAGTGGTTTTCAGTGTTTGCGGCAGGAGGGCTGCCCTAACTAGGTGGTCTTTAATATTCTTTGCTCGCTTGAAAGCAAACATGGGCTTGTCTAGTGTTAATTGGCTCGCGTTAAGGACTGGCCAGTGCTTCAGTACACTTTTTCTGATGGCATTGGATGCCGGTGAAAATGTGGTGACACAGATGAGTCTGTCCTGGTCACTCTTTTGTTTGGGCTCCAGAAGGGTTTCTCTTGGGCAGTACCATGCTCTTTTGAGAGATCTGCGCACCAATTTACGTGGGTATCCTCTGCTTCTAAGTTTTTTGCTAAGGGTTTTCGCCTCAGTAAAGTAATCATCCCTGAAATAGCAGTTACGCCTGATGCGAAGGAGTTGAGAGAAAGGTTAGGAATCTCGTAGGGTCCGGGGGTGATGGCTGGTGTATTCTAACAGAGTATTATGCTCTGTGGGCTTACGGTGCAGTGTGGTGGTTAGACGGCCGTCAGTGTGTTTTATTTCCAAGTCAAGGAAAGGAATAGAATCCTTACTGGTGGACAGAGTGTAGCAGAGGCCACCACTGTTGTTGTTCAACCAATTGTTGGAAGGCTGTAAGGTTATCAAGAGAGTCATTCCATCGTAAAAAGATATCGTCAATGTATCTTTTCCACAAGGCAATGCCATTGTGGAAAGGATTGGACGTGTCAAGGATGCTGTTGGTCTCCAAATGGTCCATGTACAGGATAGCTAGGTTGGGAGCAAAAATTGCTCCCATGGAAGTTCCCTTGACTTGGCCGTAAAATTGTCCCTCAAATAGAAAAAAGTTTTTGGTCAGACAAATTTCAAGTAGCTGGAGGATGAATATAGAGGGCACGTTATGTGGACGTACTCTTGTTTCGAGGACCTTCTCAATCACATGGAGGGATTCAAATTGCGGAATATTGGTGTACAGTGATTCCACATCCAGCGTACACATGGTGCTGGATGTGGGATCAAAGGGGTAGTCTTCGGTTACATTTATCATAGCCATACTGTCCCTGATATAACAGATGGTCTCCGGGACGAACGGCTTGATAAAGAAATCTATATAATGACCTAATGGTTCGAGGTAGACCCACACCCCGAAACTATGGGGCGGCCTGGTGGTGATTGTGGGTTTTTGTGGATCTTAGGCAGGCAGTAGATCACGGGGGTCCGTGGAGATTTGGTATTGAGAAAATCGAACTCTTTTTTGGACAGGAAACCTGTGTCAAGTGCCTCTGTAGTGACCTTTGTAATCAGATCTTGGATTTCACTAGTGGGATTACGTGGGAGTTTACAATAGTGCCCGCTATTGTTAAGTTGGCGAAGCACTTCATTTTTGTAGAGTTCAATATCTTGGATTACTATACCTCCCCCTTTGTCTGCAGGTTTTATAATCAAGGACTGATTGTTTTTGAGGGAGGAAATAGCATTTTTCTCGTCAAGAGTAATGTTATACGGAATAAAAGACCTTTTGTTTTCAAGACTTGATAAGTCTTTGAGAACCAGTTTCTCAAATGTGGGGATCTCGGGTGGGATCATACCAGCTGTAGGAGAGAATTTAGAGGGAGGTCTAAACAGGGTATTGCAGTGTTTAGGAGTGGAGGGATTGAGAGTAAAAAAACTCTGTAGGCGAACTTTCCTAAAGAATCTTAGGAGTTCTGTTTGAGCTTCCTGAAAATTGGGACGTACTGTAGGGATGAAGGACAATCCTCTGCTAAGGAGTGATACTTCATTACTGGATAACATGTGATCAGTGAGGTTAAAGATTGGGAGGAGACCATGTTTTAGGGCATTAGTAGAGGTTTCACTGGTAATGTGGTTGGGTATAGCTACCACCGGTAATGTTGGCGGCGTGTAAATCGTTCCCCGGGGGGGTTCGGAGGTTTGGACCATGTTTTTCCTCTGCCCCTGGGTTGACCTCGGCCTCCTTCTAAAAAATTCCGATTGGATGACCCTGGACTGTCACTCTGATCAGATTGGCCAGACGAGTCGGCTGAGCTATCGGTAAATCCTACGTACTGTTGTCTTCTGTTAAACCTACCCCAAGGTCTCTGTTGTTGTGGACCGTTATAGGGGTGGTTGGTGTAGTAGTCCTTGTTTAGATAAGGGTACGTTCTTTCTTGATTATAGTTCTTAATATCCTTTTTTACCTTAATTAGCTTTTTGTTAAGTTCAAATTTATGAAACTCTTCTACAGTTTTGTTTATTTTTTCAAAATGTTTACTGGTTTCTGAGCTAGTGTTGTTGTCTTTAATCTGTTTTTCAAGATCGGTTATTTCAGTACCTAGTTTTTGGAGCTCTTCTGTTGCAATTTCAATTCCGAGCACCATCTAGTGCCGAGAGCAAGTCGTACTGATGTAGCTAAACCCATTCAGGTATTTAGGATTATTAGTAAAGACCCCTGGCACATTGCGTACTTGTAGGCCCAGTGGGATAGTGTTAGATTTCAAGTAGTCAGTCAGAAGTCTTATCATTAGAAGTAGTCGAACCTCTTTTTTCTTTAATTTCTCTAGATCATCTATCTGAGAAGTGCTGGATACAGATGGGATTTCGGTTGAGTCTGAAAGGAGAGATGGGCCCCCTGGAATTTTATTAATGTATTCCAAATTGTACATAGGAGGGTGAGGATCAGACATGCCTGAGAGGGAAGAACTTAGAGGGAAAGAAAATAGCAAAAATAAGACACGGGACAGGGTGAACCCACTTGTAAAAAGGGTCTGGGATTGCCTGAATCCCTTGCAATCCAGCGATTGCGCTAATTACTTTTTCAACAGAACAAGGGAACCCTTAAGGTATAGCATAGGGACCTTGGGCATTGTCATATTCTATAAGACAGTGGTCCCTATATGTGAATAGTATACACAAGAACATTAATCATACACTTAATAAGTGGTATGTCTTCTGTCCGTCCGGACAGGAATTTTATTTTCCATTAAATACAATTACAGTGTTTTTTTAAAAATGTCAAGCGGGCATAGCCGTGACCCTCAACATACAAGACACAACATCGAAGTAAGTGGCCAAAAAGGGCAAAGCAAGAAGTATGTCTGCGTACTTGTACTCAGTATAACAGACTTAAAATATTCAAAGAACCGCACCATTGCATTTTTCTCAATGTTACATAAATGTTTTGCATATGGGATTTATAGTCGACGACATTTCGATGCCTTTTTATAATTGGGGCATCATCATCAGGACAAAGAATATCAACATTGTTGTCTTGAACAGGAATAGTAAGCAATAAGCCTTTTTGTTACATTTACTTTACATACATATTTACATTGGAAAGAAGGGGGAGAAAAAACAAAAGATAAGGCATAAGTTACAGGCATGTAATAAAGACCCTCATGTCTATACTTAAAGTGATTTCCAGTGACGCATTCTGTGTCTTGAGCTGCGTGATAGGTGATTAACTTTTCTGTTTTCGGCGAGTTCGTATCAGCAAGCAATCAGTGAAAGGAGTGAAACTTGCAACAAAATAAAAGGGAGAGGGAGGTCTATGGCATTGGGAGAGAACCATATCGGCGCAGTGGCTGTGGAGACACGAGAAAAAGAGCGGCGGCTTCATGCATTGTCTGTCGTGGTGAGAAGACACAAGAATAACAACGGAGGCAACATGCTCAGTGGATCTTATTAAGGTGTGCACGAAAATAACAGCGGCGGCTTCATACTCAGCGGATCTTATTGGGGTGTGCACGAGGATGGTCATATGTGCAGATTAACGATACAAATGGCTGGCGTGATGGCTCCGCACGGGAGGTGAAGACACACGAGTGTGTGAATGATTCGGGATCACAATTATTGAAGGGCACGTACGTGGTAACTGTATGGCCAACAGTGGATTGTTCCATACACGTGGGACAGCTTAATTAAGCTATCTGTGGAGTAAAATTTTTCGCCGATTAGGAAACTGAAGTTGCACCGGCGGGTGCACCTAATAGGGGTGATCGTAGTAGCGTATTACCTGGTGTGCCGGGTTTGAACCTGGACTGATGGGCCTCGGGTTCCTTAATGCCCGGAAGTATTTATGCAAGACTCGGTTGTTTAGGATGTGCCGCGAGGAGCACAATGGCTACCTGAAAAGGGGGGAGAATGACGGGTTCCAAGAATGTTAAACAACCCGCTGGCATAAATTCGGTCTGGGCATTTAAGAAGGGGTAACTTACTTGATAAGTGCAACGGAACTGCCGCAGGTGTAACGATCCGGTAGTGAGTGAACCTGGTTTCCTGGGGTTTATCTCAAGGTGGTAGACAGCGTAGGCAAACTTAATTACGTGTCTATAGTGAAGGGGAGTGCACGCAGCGGCCATTTTGAAGTGGTGACTTATAATACAGTGAGCATACAGGTTTTTATGGGACATTGAAAGAATACATTATCTGCATATTCATAAAAAGGTATGTTACTGTTACATCGCAACTTTTACATCGTAATGCTGTTACAACGCAGCTTTTACAACGCTGGTTCCATTACATCGGATGCTATTACAACGCAGGACATTACATAGCAGATGCTATTACAACGCATACCATTACATCGTAAGTATTGGTAAGTATATAATTTTTTTTAAATTTTATTTAATATTATTTAATTAATTTTATTAATATTAATTATGAATAAATATATTTATTTATGTTTTTTAATATTATAAATTAAATATATTAATTTAAGTAATTTTTAAAATAAGTATGAGTATAGGAGTATATGTTTTGGGGTACTGAGGTATATGTTTTGGGGTGTTTGGGTATTTTTAGGTTTTAGGGCTGGGTTTAGGTTTTGGGGTACAGGGTTATTTTTAGGTTTTACGGCTGGGTTTGGGTTTTGGGGTACAGGGGTATTTTTAGGTTTTAGTGGTGGGTTTGGGTTTTGGGGTACAGGGGTATTTTTAGGTTTTAGGGCTGGGTTTGTGTTTTGGGGTACAGGGGTATTTTTAGGTTTTAGGGCTGGGTTTGGGTTTTGGGGTACAGGGGTATTTTTAAGTTTTAGGGCTGGGTTTGGGTTTTGGGGTACAGGGGTATTTTTAGGTTTTAGGGCTGGGTTTGGGTTTTGCAGTACAGGGGTATTTTTAGGTTTTAGGGCTGGGTTTGGGTTTTGGGGTACAGGGGTATTTTTAGGTTTCAGGGCTGGGTTTGGGTTTTGGGGTACAGGGGTATTTTTAGGTTTCAGGGCTGGGTTTGGGTTTTGTGGTACAGGGGTATTTTTAGGTTTCAGGGCTGGGTTTGGGTTTTGGGGTACAGGGGTATTTTTAGGTTTTAGGGCTGGGTTTGGGTTTTGGGGTACAGGGGTATTTTTAGGTTTTAGGGCTGGGTTTGGGTTTTGGGGTACAGGGGTATTTTTAGGTTTCAGGGCTGGGTTTGGGTTTTGGGGTACAGGGGTATTTTTAGGGTTTAGGGCTGGGTTTGGGTTTTGGGGTACAGGGGTATTTTTAGGGTTTATTTTTAAAGTACGACTTTAATTAAATTAAATAAATTAAATAAATTAAATTTAATTAAATTTATTAAATCATATTAATTACAATTTTAAGATTAATTCAATTATATTAATTAAATTAAATTAATTAAATTAAAATAATTACTATTATAAAATTTATTAAATTAAATTAATACAATTATATTAAATTAATTAAATTACATTAATTCCAATTTTAAATTAAATTAAACTTATTTAAATAAATAAATTAATTACAATTTTAAATTTATTTTAATTATATTAGTTAAATTAAATTAATTAAATTAACTTAATTACATTTTTTTTAAAAGTTATACTTACCTATACTTACGATGTAATGGTATGCGTTGTAATAGCATCTGCTATGTAATGTCCTGCGTTGTAATGGCATCCGATGTAATGGAACCTGCGTTGTAAAAGTTGCGATGTTACAGCCTGCGTTGTAAAATAACGCGTTGTAACATCATAGATCCTCATAAAAACAGTGACATGTAAGGAATTATTGAAAAGTTACAGCAAGGAGGTCGAGTCCTCAAGTCGATTTAACCCATTCCGAATGCTGTTGGTTCTCAGGATCCAGTGAAGTTCTTCATTGTTCAGCAATTGGGAAATGTCTGCTCCCCTGGGGGGCGGTTTGATAATGGTAACCACTGTCCAGAGAAGATCTTTCTCGCTGTGTCCTTTGGCTGAGAAATGTTCCACGAGTGGCGCTTTTGCTGTTTTACATTTAATCCTACTCCGATGCTGGCTAATTCAGAGTTTTACTTTTCGACTGGTTTGCCCTATATAGATAAGCTTACATGGACAAAAAATGGCATACACTAGATTCGCAGAATTGCAATTAGAGAAATATTTGCGTTCAAATTTAATGTTACCATATTCAAACATTTTACCTTCAATTGTGGTGTCACAACATATACAACCTCCACATTTGGTATGGCCTGTGAGTGGTGGGAGACCACAGGCATCATTTATAGTGGTTTTCAGTGTTTGCGGCGGGAGGGCTGCCCTAACTAGGTGGTCTTTAATATTCTTTGCTCGCTTGAAAGCAAACATGGGCTTGTCTAGTGTTAATTGGCCCGCGTTAAGGACTGGCCAGTGCTTCAGTACACTTTTTCTGATGGCATTGGATGCCGGTGAAAATGTGGTGACACAGATGAGTCTGTCCTGGTCACTCTTTTGTTTGGGCTCCAGAAGGGTTTCTCTTGGGCAGTACCATGCTCTTTTGAGAGATCTGCGCACCAATTTACGTGGGTATTTTCTGCTTCTAAGTTTTTTGCTAAGGGTTTTCGCCTCAGTAAAGTAATCATCCCTGAAATAGCAGTTACGCCTGATGCGAAGGAATTGAGAGAAAGGTAAGGAATCTCGTAGGGCCCGGGGGTGATGGCTGGTGTATTCTAACAGAGTATTACGCTCTGTGGGCTTACGGTGCAGTGTGGTGGTTAGACGGCCGTCAGTGTGTTTTATTTCCAAGTCAAGGAAAGGAATAGAATCCTTACTGGTGGACAGAGTGTAGCAGAGGCCACCACTGTTGTTGTTCAACCAGTGTTGGAAGGCTGTAAGGTTATCAAGAGTCATTCCATCATAAAAAGATATCGTCAATGTATCTTTTCCACAAGGCAATGCCATTGTGGAAAGGATTGGACGTGTCAAGGATGCTGTTGGTCTCCAAATGGTCCATGTACAGGATAGCTAGGTTGGGAGCAAAAATTGCTCCCATGGAAGTTCCCTTGACTTGGCCGTAAAATTGTCCCTCAAATAGAAAAAAGTTTTTGGTCAGACAAATTTCAAGTAGCTGCAGGATGAATATAGAGGGCACGTTATGTGGACGTACTCTTGTTTCGAGGACCTTCTCAATCACACGGAGGGATTCAAATTGCGGGATATTGGTGTACAGTGATTCCACATCCAGCGTACACATGGTGCTGGATGTGGGATCAAAGGGGTAGTCTTCGATTAAATTTATCATAGCCATACTGTCCCTGATATAACAGATGGTCTCCGGGACCAACGGCTTGATAAAGAAATCTATATAATGACCTAATGGTTCGAGGATAGACCCACAACCCGAAACTATTGGGTGGCCTGGTGGTGATTGTGGGTTTTTGTGGATCTTAGGCAGGCAGTAGATCACGGGGGTCCGTGGAGATTTGGTATTGAGAAAATCGAACTCTTTTTTGGACAGGAAACCTGTGTCAAGTGCCTCTGTAGTGACCTTGGTAATCAGATCTTGGATTTCAGTAGTGGGATTACGTGGGAGTTTACAATAGTGCTCACTATTGTTAAGTTGGCGAAGCACTTCATTTTTGTAGAGTTCAATATCTTGGATTACTATACCTCCCCCTTTGTCTGCAGGTTTTATAATCAAGGACTGAATGTTTTTAAGGGAGGAAATAGCATTTTTCTCGTCAAGAGTAATGTTATACGGAATAAAAGACCTTTTGTTGTCAAGACTTGATAAGACTTCGAGAACCAGTTTCTCAAATGTGGGGATCTCGGGTGGGATCATACCAGCTGTAGGAGAGAATTTAGAGGGAGGTCTAAACAGGGTATTGCAGTGTTTAGGAGTGGAGGGATTGAGAGTAAAAAAACTCTGTAGGCGAACTTTCCTAAAGAATCTTAGGAGTTCTGTTTGAGCTTCCTGAAAATTGGGACGTACTGTCGGGACGATAGCTTAATTAAGCGGTCCCACGTGTATGGAACAATCCACTGTTGGCCATACAGTTACCACGTACGTGCCCTTCAAAAATTGTGATCCTGAATCATTCACACACTCGTGTGTCTTCACCTCCCATGCGGAGCCGTCACGCCAGCCATTTGTATCGTTAATCTGAACATATGACCATCCTCGTGCACACCCCAATAAGATCCACTGAGTATGAAGCCGCCGCTGGTATTTTCGTGCACTCCTTAATAAGATCCACTGAGCATGTTGCCGCCGTTGTTATTCTCGTGTCTTCTCACCACGACAGACCATGCATGAAGCCGCCGCTCTTTTTCTCGTGTCTCCACAGCCACTGCGCCGATAAGGTTCTCTCCTAATGCCATAGACCTCCCTCTCCATTTTATTTTGTTGCAAGTTTCACTCCTTTCACTGATTGCTTGCTGATATGCACTCGCCGAAAACAGAAAAGTTAATCACCTATCACGCAGCTCAAGACACAGAATGCGTCATTGGAAATCACTTTAAGTATAGACATGAGGGTCTTTATTACATGCCAGTTACTTATGCCATATCTTTTGTTTTTTCTCCCCCTTCTTTCCAATGTAAATATGTATGTAAAGTAAATGTAATAAAAAGGCTTAGTGCTTACTATTCCTGTTCAAGACAACAATGTTGATATTCTTTGTCCTGATGATGATGCCCCAATTATAAAAAGCATCGAAACGTCGTCGACTATAAACCCCATATGCAAAACATTTATGTAACATTGAGAAAAATGCAATGGCGTGGTTCTTTGAATATTTTAAGTCTGTTATACTGAGTACAAGTACGCAGACATACTTCTTGCTTTGCCCTTTTTGGCCACTTACTTCGTTGTTGTGTCTTGTATGTTGAGGGTCACGGCTCTGCCCGCTTGACATTTTTTAAAAAACACTGTAATTGTATTTAATGGAAAATAAAATTCCTGTCTGGACGAACAGAAGACATACCACTTATTAAGTGTATGATTAATGTTCTTGTGTATACTACTCACATATATGGACATCTCGTTCTATAATGCCCAACCACGCATTTTACCATGGGATACAGAGAAAACCACATGTTCTTCTGGACTCCCTATGAAACTAGAAAGGAAAGCAACAAAACCCATCCTAGAATCTACAAAACCCCGACAATCCCGCCCTGAACCACCACTCCTAAGGAACCCACAGTGTTTCGAATGTGGAGAATGGGGGCATATTGCCAGGAACTGCACGTGGAAAAAAAGTCAAGAAGAACCAATGGATATTTGTTGCATCCCATGCTCCACACTGTACACAGCAGAATTCGGACATAGTTTCCACGTAAGTGTAACCATACAGGGAAAACACTTGAGGGCCCTACTTGATTCTGGTTGTCGTCAGTCTGTGGTCCAATAATCAGTACTCTCACCTAAAACAAAACTGACAGTAGAAACCGTGCCAATAAGATGTGTGCATGGTGACATCCAGGTCTATCCCCTTGTAATACTCCCAATATCCTTACCCAACGGACAAACCTTAGAAGCCAACCTTGGCGTTGTACCCTCTCTTCCAGAGCAGAGAATCATAGGTCAGGATAATCCATCATTCCTTCTTATGTTAAGAGATAAGCTGCAGTTCCTACAACTCCAAAGTCAACCCCACCTCTCCCTCCTAACCCAGGCCCCCTGGATTATAGATCGAGGATTCAGGAATACACAAAAAAACGATCCAACCTACAACCAGCTTGGGACCATGCCTATCAAACCAACCTTCAGCACAATCCTGCCTATCCTTTGTTTCAGATCAGAAACAACTTACTATGAAGAGTCGGAAGGCAGGGAGATGAACCAAAGTTAGTGGTGCCTCAGGCCTTCCAGGACTAGGTCCTCTTCTACGCACACTCACATCTATTGGCAGGTCACAGGGGAGCAGAATAGACCATGCAGATGCTGTTACACCACTTCTACTGGCCAGGGATATTTTCCCATGTTACCCGGTTCTGTAACGAGTGCGAAGTGTGCCAGAAGAAAAACCTGTATAAGCCTCCAGCGGTCTCCTTACAATCCCTCCCAGTTGTGGGTAATCCATTTGAAAGGGTTGGCATGGATCTCACTGGGCCTCTTCCACGAACCAAGAAAGGGCATCTATATGCTTTCGTCGTGGTGGATTACGCCACTAGATATCCAGAAGCCTTCCCTTTACGTACACCCACAACTCGGAATACCACAGCCAAATTGCTAGAACTGTTTTCCCGGATAGGTTTTCCCAGTGAGATACTCACAGATCAGGGGACCCCGATTGTTTCGAAATTTATGAAGGAGGTCTGTAAAACACTAGATATATCCCATATAAAAACTTCTGTATATCATCCACAAACAGACGGTTTATGTGAACGATATAACGCTGCTAAAATTGACCTTAAAGAAATTGTTAACTGTAGAGGGTCGGGAATGGGACTCGTTACTCCCTTTGGCTTTATATGTAATCAGGAGTCAACCCCAAGCTAGTCTTGGGTGCTCCCTGTGCAAACTTCTTTATGAAAGGGAACCCCGGAATCTCTTGGACATCATTAAAGAGGTCTGCGAAAATGATCAAGAGGAGGAGACACTATCATTCCTCAACTTTACTAACAGTCTTCACACTCGTCTACACAAACTGAGAGAGTTTGCAGATGCCAATTTAGAAAAAGCACTGGTAAAACAACAACTGCTCTATAACAGGGTTAAATAGTGGTGACAGCTAGCCATAGGAGACTGGGTGTTGGTACTCATGCCGTCCGCCTTAGCAAAAACAAAAACTGTCTGGCAAGGGCCTTATAAAGTGGTGAAGAAGGTGGGTTTGACCTCATATATAGTACAGGTTACTGCTAAACGCACACAGCTATATCATATAAACCTGTTAAAGAAATGGCTCAGTCCCCCTCCCAAAGACATACATGCAACTGACCAAATGACATATCCGGAGACCACGCTACAACAACTGGTCATAAACCCGGAGTTGTCGGACAAACAAAGACAAGCCCTACCAGAGACCCTCCGCCTCTTTGCCCACCTATTTTCTGATCTTCCAGGACGAACATCGTTTGCAGAGCATTCCATCCACACCCTGCCACGGAGGTAGTAAAATAGAAATCCTACTGCGTTCCTGCTGCACTCCGAGAAGCCATAAAACAAGAAGTGGAGAACATGCTCTCTCTTGGTGTCATAAAACCATCCCAAAGTGAGTGGTCTTCCCCTATTGTTTTAGTCCCAAAGCCAGACGGGTCTGTCCATGTTTGTATTGATTTCAGGGCGGTCAATACCATCTCCAAATGCGATGCATATCCCATTCCACATGTCGATGAGCTGATTGAGAAACTTGGTGAGGCCCAATACATTACAACCCTTGACCTAACAAAAGGGTATTGGCAGGTGCCCCTTAACCCAGAATATCAAGAAAAAACAGCCTTTTCTACACCCACGACCCTTTATGAATTTACCGTCGTGCCTTTCGGGTTACACGGCGCGCCTGCCACCTTTCAGAGACTCATGAACAAGGTATTGGCAAAACATCAGGATTATTCCTCTGCCTACCTTGATGACATAGTCATCTATAGCCCCACTTGGGATATGCATCTTCAACACTGCGAGCAAGTCTTCCAAGCCCTTCAATCAGCAGGGCTCCACATCAGTGCCAAGAAATCCAGGGCATGTTTCCAGAAGGTAAAATACCTGGGGTTCCTTCTGGGAAACGGACTGATTGAACCACAGACTGAAAAGATAAAAGCAATTGCAGAGGCCCCATTTCCATCCACAAAAACAAGAAGTTAGAACATTCTTAGGCCTTCTTGGCTATTACAGGTGTTTCATACCCCAATATTCTGAACTAGCCTCTCCCCTCACTGATTTGCTACAAAACAGAGTCAGACCCAAAGACCTCAAAGATCCACCCGCAAAAGCGAAGAAAGCTTTTCTTGCCCTAAAAGCTGCAATTTCCTCCGCCCCAATCCTGCGTTCATCAGACTTCTCCAAGCCTTTTGTGTTACACACTGATGCCACAGATCATGGGCTAGGGGCAGTCCTGTTGCAAACCTCCCCCGAAGGCACAGAACACCCAACCCTTTTCTTTAGTCGCAAGCTGTACCCCAGAGAACAGAAATATCCAATCATTGAGAAGAAGTGCCTTGCAATGAAGTGGGCAGTGGACAAACTATGATAATATTTAGAGGGCACCCACTTCCTTCTCTACACCGACCATGCCCCACTGCTCTGGATGAGTCGCAACGAGGGGAACAACCCACGGATTCTAAGTCGGTTTCTTTCCCTTCAACCCTTCTCTTTTTAAGTTACCCACGGGAAAGGTATAGACAATGGCAACTCAGACTTCCTTTCCCATCTTCCACTGTTCCCTGATCGTGAACAGGCTGGGGTAGGGGTGTGTGAAGACGAAGGGCAAACCACAGAAAAGGACACACAAGGAACAGAACATTTCCCCACTCACCTCTCTCCCTGTACCCTTCTTTACTTTCAGGATATGCGAATGGGACACTGGCCCTTTAATTCTGCTGCTGTTCAGCGTCACCTGACGGAGTCACGTGACTGCTTCAACTTCAAAGAGGACGACATCGAGGGAGACGTTCGTTCGTTTGGCGGAGTACAGAACGGGAGCCGAGGACCCAAAGAGGAAGATCACCACATAGAGACCTTCATCGTTTCACCGGAGCCAAGAGGGAGCCGTCCGACGCCCACAGAGCCTGGTCCGGACACAGGAACCCGAAGCCCGGTACCCGAAGGAAGAAGCACAGACAGGACACCGGACCCCATCAGGCAACACGTGCAAGCCAGCCACGGCCCAGGAGAGTCATGGCTTGACAAGGTACAGGGACGCCTTGGGGCGTTGTGGCGCCATATGGGGGAGAGTGAATGCAACAGGGAAGACAGTGTGCGTGGGGTAAAATTTTAAACCGTCCCCCTACCTGTAAAGTCCCTCCTGCCGCCATCCCCTCACTGGAGACGTTTTTTGGGTGTTCATCCCTCAACACTCCCCTTCCCTTTAGCATTTGAAAGAACCCGACATTACCCTGACTGGGTGTTTCTTTTTTTTCTCCTTCCCTTTTCCCTTTCCCTAATTCATTGGGTTGCCACAAAACTTATATCATACTCCCAATGAAGAAAGAGGAAGATGGTGGAATCCTTTTCTTAGGAAAACCAAGGACAGTGAAGAGACGAACTGGCCCACAACTCCCACAACCCCTTGTTTCAGTGAACCTAATAAAATAGCCTTTACTTTACCTTTAACAGTGTATCTTGGTCTGCTTCTCCACTGTGGTACACCGGACTAGGAAGAAGGATCTCTACTTGGACAAAGGTGTAAAACCGTACCAACGAGAGACCCCCATTTCTAACACTGAGTATTTGTGAAAAAGCCTGCATTGAACTGTGAGTGGGTGTGTGAGAGTATGTGTATGTTTTGTAAGTGAGTGTGTGAGTGCCTATTTGGGTATTTGTGTCGATCTGTGAGTGCCTGCATGGGTCTGTGAGTGCGTGTGTCAAAGTCTGCATAGGTCTGTGAGTAGGTGTATTACTACCTGTTTTTGTCTATACATGGGTGTGCGAGTGCCTGTATGAATGTCTATGCGGGTCTGAAAATGTTGTTTTTTCAAAATGTATCAAGATTTGGAGAACCATCGCAAATTTACAAAGGGGCAGTGCTGAACCTTGCGGGAGATCCACAGATTCCTGAAGTGAAAAAAAAGTGATTTATTTCAATTTTGTACCCAACTCCTCTAAGACACCCATGAGATCAAGGTAACTCTACCATGGCCCCTTTAATTATTCTGCAGATACATTTTAAATCCCCCGGGACCATCCCTAGATACTTAAAATGGTGGCTGCAATCTCCTGGTCAGGTTGTGGTCAGCCAAGCTAGGCGTTGTTGGTGGCACGTGATTTCGTGGCCCCACAGTGTGGGATCCGCAGAGTGTCTGCATCCCGAGATATAGAATTTTGTTTTTCTTTTAATAACTCCTCAACTACTGAATGGATTCACAGCATATTACAAAAAGGGATCTTTCTGGACCAAGAGCTACCTATCTGACAAATTTGGTGTAATTCTGTCCAGCAGTTCAGGCTGTAGGCATGTTCAAAATCCTAAGGGAAATTGCATAGGAAACACACATTTTCTGACTCCCTCTATTTCCCAGCCCCCGCTTGAAGGATCTCCTCGAAACTTTCCATGCAGAACTAAACAAACCGAGCCACTTTTTTGGAAGATTTAGTGAAGATGTATCAAAAGGCACCAAAGTTATAAGCAAACCAAAAAACCCTTTTCCTATGGAAATTAGGTCCTAACACAAACTTAGGGGCCGATTAGGATTGCGGTGAATCCGCATCCTCCGGGCCGGTGGAATTCACCGCCGGGCTGGAGGATGCGGTTTTACCGCCTTGGTGAGGGAAAACACCAACTGCCACATTACGATGGCGTTGGGATCAGCGGCGGACGGCAAGTCCGTCCGCCACTGATCCGCGGTGGGTGTACGCAAGTATGGTGGCAGTGTCTGCAAGACACCGCCAGCCATATTACGATGCAGGCAGAAACATGCTTTTCCACGGCGGCTCTTCTGTCGTGGAAAAGCATGTGGTCTTTTATTTTTGGGGGCCCGTTGTGAGCCCCCAGGGTGTTGGGGGGTGGGGGGTGCACCTGGGGGGTACCTATGGTACCCCCCTGCATTTGCATGCACAATGCTGCAGGCACCACGCGGTGCCTGTCGCTTTGTGCATGCAAATGCACAGCATGCATATTTGACTTTGCGGCGGGTGCTGCTTAAAGGAGCACCCACCGCAATGTTATATGTACACGGGATGTGACCGCCAAGGTGGCGGTCACATCCTAATTCCAATGAAGGGACCGCCGCTGCCCCTGCGGACGGTCCCTCCACCTCGGGGGTGGTGGATGGACGCAGGTCCGTTCGCCATCCTAATAGGCCTCTTAATACTGGTGGCCACCAGTAGGCAATACACATTAAGCATGGGCGAATTTTGCGAATCTCGCGTTCGCGAATTTTGCGGATTTGCGAACTCGCAATCCGCAAAATCCGCGAATTCTCACGAATTTGCTGATTTTTTTTTTTTGTGTTTGCGCGGGTTTCTGCCAGTTCGCGAGGGTTTTGTACAATTTTGCAAATTGCGAACTTACCTGTCGGGTCGCAAGTTTCGCGAACTTGTTTCTACGTGTCCAGCCTGTTTGGGACACTCTTCTTCATCACTGCCACTCTCTGTCACCACTGCCACTCTCTGACTACTCATGCCACCCTCTGGCCCACCCATGCCACCCTCTGGCCCACCCATGCCACCCTCTGTTTCATCACAGCACCCTCTGGTTGTCCAGTCAGTGTACATTATTGTGGCAACGCAAGCACACCTTCCCTGCCTCAAGTGACCTGAATTAATTTGGGGCTGATTAATGTGTCACAGAATATTTTTTTAGCTGGCACCTGCTTCCTTAGTGCTTCCTGATTAGTGATCTTTTGCACTTGCTAAGTGCTTTCATTGTTGCAAAATTAGTTACAACACCTGCCCTGCCCCAACTGACAATAATGAATTAGGGGCTGATTAATGGATTTGAACTTCCAGCCTGGCTCCTGCTTGTCTCCCTTAGCTGTAATTCAGGACCTTTGTGGCATATGTGTAACTATTCTGAGGTTCAGAGCAGGGTCACATAATAGTTGCAACTGGCAACTGAACTCTGGAGGGGCCCCTCAGGAAGCACTACAGGAAATGGCTACTAATGATGAGCCTGAACTTTTGAACCTGGTAAGTAGTTTCAGTTTTGCAAAGATCGTATTTCTGCAATTTTGCACTTATTCGCGGGGCGCGAAGTTGTACTGGGAAGCCGCGAACTCACGCGAACAGTGCGAGCAAAATCCGCTGCTCGCGGATTTGCGGATTTTGCAGGAGATTCGCGAATCTCGCGGATTGCGAATTTACCAAAAATCCGCAAAATCCGCGAGCGAAGCGGATTTTCCGCCCATGCTAAATACACATATATATATATATATCTATATATATATATACATATAGATGTTGCAGATGTCATTTTCAA